>NC_061100.1:71256339-71261339 GCF_015104395.2 Macrobrachium nipponense
CCCTGTAAATAGTGAACAGAATGGCAAAAGAGAGTTACCCATAGGGATACGAAATATCTATTCATAAAGATCATCAGTGAAAGTGAATTTGCAATTTCTTATACAAAAGAGATACCAAATTTATAATGACATAGTAGGTAATTTTAGATTATACAAGTCCAAATGTTGTGATAAATATAGAAGTAAGTCATCAAAAGGAACTTTTATAAATAATGATGTTACATCAAAACTGGTTAATTTGTCAGTACTGGATTATTCAAAATGTGAAAGTCTAGCACAGAAATCAGCAGTGTTTTGTAAATGGGAATTTGAAATAGTACCATAGGTAGGTGATAGTAATTTAACTAAATATTTTTAAAGTTTATAGCTAATAGAACCGGTTGAAATGATAATGGAAGAATAAGGAAATCTATTTATGGGTCTTGACTAATCCGTATGTGTCAGGTAAAGATGGGGCAACGGTTATCAATTTCTCTTTTATTGAACTGAGCTCCTTTTGTATAGTTTCTATTTTAGAATTGAAACTTTTTATGGCATCACCTGATGGATCTTTCCGTAGCTTTTTGTAAGTACTAGAGGCAGATAATAAGCTTTCCATTTTTTTCCATATAACTAATTTTTTCCATTACTACAAAACAATTGGATTTGTCAGCTTTAGTAATATGCAAAATTTCATCTTTCTTCGCTTCTTAAACTGCATCTATAAACCTTTTCCGGATATTCACTGAAGTATTTGAAGTAATCTGAAAAAAAGAGCTTTATATTGATTGAATGTGATATATTTGTGTTCAACTTCTCCAGTTTGGATATCTCTGAAATAATGGTTGTATACGAACCTTCATCACTGATGGCATACGATAAACCATAAACTAAAGCGTTCGCAACTAAGTACTGTTTCCTTTAATTATCCACTTCTGACAAATTAACCAGTTTTGATGTAGCATCTCTATTTATAAAAGTTCCTATTGATGACTTACTTCAATATATATCACAATATTTGGACTTGTATAATCTAGAATTACCTACTAATGTCATTATTAATTTAGTATTCCTCTGAATAAAAAATTGTAAATTCACTTTCAATGATAATTTTCATGAACAGATATTCAGTATGGCTATGGGTAACCCTTCTTCGCCACTTTTGTCGGATATACACATGGACTTCTTTGGGTCCAGACTTATTCCAAGAAATTTATTCTCTAAGGGGTTTTGGGTTAGATATGTAGGCGATTGTTTTTGTATTGTAAAAGAAAATGTAAATATTCCTCATTTCTTGCATACGATTAATAATCTTGTACCATCCATAAAATTCACAATAGAATAAAAAGAAAATAATTGTATACCATTTTTGGATGTCTTAGTCATTAGAAATAATGCCAGTTTTTGTTTTAAAGTATATAGGAAATCCACAAAAAATTTGTCATATATCCATTTTTACTCTAACCATGCTAAACAAATTAAGGTTTCAAAGTTTTCCAGTATGTATCCTTGAGCTCCTAGAATTCGTAATCCTGAATTTTTGGAAGATGAGATTAGAATTATTAATAAAATAGGCGATTCCTTATGTTAAAATCCAACCAGTTTTAACAAAGAACTTAAGAATATTCTGTGTACCATTTCATCCTAATTTCATTCCTGCTGTACCCATTTTAAAAACTATTGATATTCTTAGTAATTCAATATAATAATATTGTGATAAATAAACTAAATAAGAATAGCCCACCAATTTCAAACAATATCATATACAGTATTCTATGAAAAGAATGTAATAAGGTTTATATTGGCGAAACATTGAAAGAACTAGAGGTGAGATGCTCTCAGCACAAATATGCCATATCAAGAGGCTTAACAAACAATGGCACTGAGGAGTATTGGCTTTAGACAGGCACTGCTATTAACTGGGATGATTCCTCAATAATCTGCAGGGTCAAGGATCATCGCAAAAGGAATCTGTTGGAGTTTCTTTTTACTGAAGCCACGTCAACTGTGAATTTAAATCTCCAACCTGGATTATACTTTGATCCTCTTTCCTTGTCTTTTTTGCTTGAAGAACACGTCACCCAGATTGACAGACTGCAACCTTGCTCCATCTCTCTGTTTTTGTATATAAGGTCTGTCAATTTCTATTATATTCAATGTGAATTTGAAAATGTAGGGTAAACTACGAAAGTACTTGTTCTAAGTCCCCAGTTTCACTCACCTTTCTACCATCCATTTTCGGATAATTATAAGTAACATAATTCAAGATGCAGGAAACTCAACTCATTCAAGAAACTCAGTATGGTACAAGAATCACATGCTTTTTATTGGCATTATATTAATAGCAAAGATATCGTAGTGTGATATGAATAGAGAAAGACACACACACACACAATGATACTATGATAGTGATAGTAGTTTTCCCCAAATCATACCCATTTTCTTTTCTTTTTTTTCATAACAGCAGTTTATCTGTTGATGACACAGTAGGAAGTAGACAAATCTCCGATTACTTGGGGATTGGGGGAAGTGAGCAGTCCGTGCCTCCCATGTCCTTGGTGAACAAGGGGGCAGTCATACACTATTTAGCCTATTCCATTTTATATAATTTAAGAAAATACATTCACAATAATTAAATGAATACAAAATTTACAAAAACCAACATATTTATAGCTTCTAATATTACTTAATATAATAATATGATAAACAGGAAAGTCGGGGGCGGGACGGGAACGCCAGGGAAAATGGGTTGAGGGTGGGATGAGGAGGGGAAGGGTGAGGGAAGGAGGTATGGAGTGACGGGAGGGGGATAAAAGACGTTTGAATTCATTGGTTGGCGGTCTTGACAACACTGTAAGTCAAGAGTAAACGCCTTAACTACCACCAGTTTACAATGTACTATATAACCAAAAATTATCGTGGGTATCTTGCACACTGTGTTAGGCTAAGGCCCCACCGAATCCATCGCGTGCGTCCAACACTGCCAAAGCAGCCTCATCCATTTCTGAGCATGTCCGTCTTCTGCGTGAGTGGCCCAACCAGACAAACGAGTGACGGTTACAAGACGGACAGTTCAAACTTCAGCAGCACTTCCCGTCATGAAGGGAACGTGCGAGGTTATGCTCTATGACTCGTTGCTGTCAACCAAATTAGAGGCTTTGAACAGTAGGAAAATCTGGACTCATGACATAAATTGAGAACAAGGAAGAGTGGTGAATATGCAACACTTTCATAAGTTACGACAGCGTCCAGACAAGTTTTTATAATATTGTCGGATGCTGCCAAAAACCTTTGACTTAATTCACGAGGGCATTATACCTCGAATATCAAAATTTGATACCAATTACAGAAGATCAATATCAACGTAAAAACTTGTAGTAACTCTGAGAGAAGGATTACTGATTTCGAAATTTGTAAAGTTGCACTTTATTTTATCTCATACAAAAATTAAGATACGTAGATTGTGTTAACTGGATACTTTGATACAGTAACTTCTGAAACAAAGGTATTTACATAAATGTATCCATTAGATTATAAATGTATCCATTAGAATAAGATTACTCACTAGGTGTCATTCAACGATTTTATAAAGAAATCTACTAAACTCAATCTTGGATATGCACCAAATTCCCGATTACCTTTCACTATTCTTTTTTTCTCAAAATGTGTCGGATGTTTACCAGTGGCGCAGCTACGGGTGGACATGGGCGGGCACTTGCCCCGGCTCAAGAATCCTGTGTCCACCCAGGTGCCCATCCACTGGCCATGGGCCCACTAAGGTATCTCTATTGACGAAATACTTTCAAATATAATAAATGTTTCCCCTCAGCTTGGAATCAACATCATATGTCTCTTATATGCGTCATTTAATTTAGTGGCAGATAGGGCTATTGATGCAAGAGGACTAACTGATGTGCTAAATAAATGCTCATTTTGTTATGAGGTTAGTTACCATGTCATATATTCATAGTAAGATAAATCATTTATCAAATTTGCTACAGTCAGCTACCTAACCTTGACTTAGTAAAAGCTGTAGAATTAACTGAAACTGTAACACTTCAGCTTGAAGAGTTCGAAAGCTCGTGGTTTTGATACTTCAGAGTGTAGACCGTCAAGGAAACGTAAAATTTCTACAAAATTGTTGGAGTTAGTTGTTTTTTATTATATTGGAAAACAATCAGGAAGCACACACTTTGACTTCAGTGTTAAGGATTCAGCACGAATTCACTGTTTTACCTTATCGTAGACCATATGTTGTCAGAAATGAAAAGACGGTTCTGTGAAGAAACCTGCACACTTATGAAAGCATTACAGTCACTTAACCAACACAACACGGAATTCTTACCTTTCGAGAAAATGTGTGGACTTATTCATGCCTATAATGCTACCACTGAAGATCTCAAACACGAGCTGTACGCTGCAAAGCGCATGTTAGAAAGACGCTACAAGGACGTAAGTGACACTGAAAGACCTCAATCATTGTTAGACTTACTGAAAATTCTTAATCCATATGAGGAAGCATTTCCTGAACTCTGCAGACTAGCCAGAGAGAAGCTTTCTGCTCTGAAATGAATTAAGACTACTCTTAGAAATGCAATGGGTAATGATAGATTAAGTAATCTTACTGAGCTATCAATTGAGAGATCCGAGTTAAAAGACTAGATTTAGAGGAATTTGTAGATAGGCTCACAGAAAATCGCAGGAACAGGAGAATACTGTTAAAATGAGTCATGTCGCATACACGCACACACACACACACACACACACACACACACACACACATATATATATATATATATATATATATATATATATATATATATGTCATCCATTTAATTTTTGATCAAGAGTACCTATTACATAATGGACTTATAAAAAATCAATTTTTTTGTTCTTGTATTTCCATGCATATGTTTTACAATTTCTATATGCGCAGAAATTAATGTGTTTTGCATAGCTCACTTTATGTTTTTCAGTTTCATATCTGTAATTCCTGATCTGTAATTACGTATAATTATAGT
>NC_061100.1:71268839-71291339 GCF_015104395.2 Macrobrachium nipponense
GGTAAAAACTGATGGTTACAATATTTTGAGTGAAAAAGATTTACACTTTTACACATTGCGTATTTTTTGTGTTTTGTGTTTGTTCCACTGTTTGTGCACTTGTTCATTTTCTTATTGAAGTGTGCCTTTTTATTTTATATTTTCATTTGCATTCACAATTTAATTGAGTTGGTTATTTTCATTGCTATATCATTGCACATTTAATTAAATTTAACATTTATGAATCAATTTGCATTTAATTAGAATTCTTTTCAAGTTTTATTATTGTTTAGCACTTGTGAATTAATTTGAAATTTTCAGTTATTGCCTAACACTTTTGAATTTTGATTGAATTAATTTTCTTGAATTTTGTGATAAATTAATTTTGATTTAATTTTACTTAATTTAATTCAAGAATTAATTAAACTTTACTTTGTTTTCAAGTAACAGTAATTTTCCCTGATATTGTGAATTTCACTTATAAATTTTGAATTTAATAATAAATTTTTGTATTTAAAATTTTTATAAGTGTTTTTATTTTTATACCAGTATATTTGCATTTGATTATATTTACGATAGGTAGAAACATAGAGTGGTAATTGATCTGTTTTCCTTCAATTTACTTGAAGTGACTTAGAACCAGGGAATTACTTAGACTTCTGAAACCAGGGAAGTACTTAGACTTCTGAAATCAGGTAAGTTGTTAAGGGATCACTGTTGCCTTTAGAGTATTCAGTCGTTTAGTATGTGTTTTGAGGGTTCAGGTGTCTGGCTTTTGGTGAGGTAATAATTGATAAATGGTAACCAGATACTTGGCACTTCGTAACATAGTATTAATGGTGCCCAGAGACCCGGGAAAGCAGATTTCATTATCACTCTAGAATATACTGGTGGTGTTAGGGATATATTTTGTTAGGAGAGTGACCATATAGTTTTTGTTTTGCATTTATTGTATTGTATTGTAAGTTGATAACTTAGAGGAAAATGGCTCAGTTCAAGGTTCAGGAATTTTTAGCAGCCCCTTCCATTTAAGTTTTATCTGAAACCACTCTGACTAGGGCACAGTGGAACGCATTAGCAGTGGCATGAGGTGGTTATGTGTCTACTAGTATGGTAAAGGCACAAATAAGATGTATTGCTACGGAATCATTGATAAACTCTGGTAGAATAACTGATGAAGATGAGTTAGAATTGGCTCAAGAGTTGTTGAATGTAGCACGTGCTGATCTCATAAATAAGCAAGCAGAAAAGAAAGAGAAAAGTGATGCAGAGTTAGAGCTTAGACGCATTGAAGCAGAAGAGAATTTGATTAAGTAGACATGAAAGGGAAATGGAATTAATAAAAGCTAGATCCACATCACCTGTAACACCATCTAACCCTAACCAAGGTAATCAAGACCCTGTATTTGATGTAGTGAGAGTACAGAAGTTAATCCCTAAGTTTATTGAAGAAGCTTTAGATGAGTTTTTTAACACTTTGAGAAAGTGGCTTCAGGTATGGGATGGACAGAAGATAAATGGTCAGTTTTGCTACAAAGTGTCTTAATTGGTAAAGGGAGAAGTGCTTATCTAGCCTTAACAGCTGATCAGTGTAAAGACTACAAGATACTTAAACGCAGTGTGCTACAAGATTACCAGATGACCCCAGAGTACTACAATGAAAGATTCAGAAATTTAAGAAAAGATGAGAAGGGAACATTCTTAGATTATGCTTACAAAGTGAGAAGGTGTTTAAACGTTGGGTAGAAGCTGCTAAAGTTAAAACTTTTGATGAGTTAGAGGAGTTACTTGTTCTTGAACAGTATCTTAAGGGAATTCCTGCACATATAAGAGCCTATTTAAGAGAGAGAGAGATGAAGAAATTTGACAAAGCTGCTACACTGAGTGAAGATTATAATATAATCAGTAGTAAATGTAATTACAATGTCAAGTACCAGAGTCAACAACGCACAGGTTTTAAGTCTTATCCAAATAACAGGAACAAATTTAATGGGAAACCTACAAGTGATACTACCAAGAGTACACAAGGTAATAC
The DNA here is from genome assembly GCF_015104395.2 of Macrobrachium nipponense. Taxonomy (NCBI): domain Eukaryota; kingdom Metazoa; phylum Arthropoda; class Malacostraca; order Decapoda; family Palaemonidae; genus Macrobrachium; species Macrobrachium nipponense. Next base: position 71,270,854 of record NC_061100.1, read on the forward strand.
AACTCAGCAAGCTAATGTGAAATCCTCATCAAGTTTTTCAAGACAGTTACAGAAACCTAATGTTGTCTGTTTCAAGTGTGGAAGAGTAGGACACTACAGTCAAGAGTGTTACCGGAATCAACAGCAGTCAAAGCCAGTTGGTCAAGTTGTAAAAGGTGACCAGGTGAAACAAACTACGAAGAGCAGTGTGGGAAAGAATCAGACTCCAGAGAAGAATGAAACTAAACAAGCTGAATGTTTAGCAACCAGTGGAAATGTTACCTCAAGCAGTGAGTGGCTTAGCAGTGTGGAGGCTTTTAAGCCTTATATCTATGAGGGTATGCTGTCAACTCAAGAAGGAAGTAAGCAGGTACCAGTCAAGATATTACGTGACACAGGGAGTAACCATATTGTGGTAGTACGTGGTTCTCACCCTCAGTTGGAGAAGAGTCTCACCGGAGATTAATTTATTTTGAAGGGTATAGGAGGAGAGGAAGTAACTCCTATATGCCGCTTACACCTGTCATGTGAATTGGTGACATGGAATGTTGATTTTGCTGTAAAGGACTCACTGGCTGTGGAAGGTGAACATGTTCTGTTGGGGAATGAAGTTGGTGGTGTGCCATTTATTCCTTGTCCTGTAGTGACAGACAAACCATTGAGGATTAGTCCTACAGTAGAGTTGGAGAATAATAACCCTCACCTGTTTCCTAGTTGTGTAACTACCAGAAGTATGAAGAGGACTACGATTGCAAGTGAAGAAACAGAGGATTTACACACCTAAGAAGGATCAAGTGAAGGATCTTTGTGCTTAGAAGAATTATTCCAGGGAAGTGAAGTTTCCCATAGTGCTGACCAAGAAGAGATTTCCCAAGAAGATGAAGAAGACGACGACGAAGAAGAGGACCCTGATGTTCCTGAAGAGACTCCAAGTAGTCAAAGTATTACTGAAGACAGTAGTGAAACTACAGTAGCTGAGTTAGCAGATAAAGAGAATTCAACCCTTGAAGTTGGTCAAGTGACAAGAGAGAAGCTGATGGACTTGCAGAAGAAGGATGCATCGTTAACTGATTTGTTCTTCAGAGTTGTTGATCGAGAAGAGATGCAACAAACTCCTACCTGTTATTAACTGAAGGAAGGTTTGCTGATGAGGAAGTATAGACATACAGATATACCAGGAGATGCTGTATGGGGTGAATATCATCAAATTTTGATTCCATATCTGTTGAGAAAGCAAGTGGTTGCAGTGGCTCATGAGTCTGGACATATGAGAATCAGGAAGACTGTGGAGAAGATCATGAAATATTTTTTCTGGCCTGGACTTCACAAAGATGTTAGCAGGTTTTGTTGTGAGTGTCATACCTGCCAGATAGCTGGAAAACCGAATGAAACCATCAAGAAAGCCCCCCTACAACCTATAGAAGTTAGAGGAGAACCCTTTAGCAAAGTGATTATAGATATGGTTGGACCGCTGCCAAAGACAAAGAAAGGAAATGAGTATTTGTTAACATTAATGTGTCCTGTGACAAGATATCCAGAAGCAATCCCTGTTAGAAATATATCTGCCAAGATAGTTGCTGAAAAACTTGTGGAGTTTTTCTCAAAGTTTGGAATACCAGAAATAGTACAAAGTGACAGAGGAACAAATTTTACTTCAAAGTTATTCCAGGATGTGATGAATTTGTTAGGAGTGAAACAACAGTTATCCACTGCCTTTAATCCAGAAACTCAAGGTGCCTTGGAAAGGTTCCACCAGACATTGAAAAGTATGCTGACAAAGTATTGTTCTGAGTCAGGAAGAGAATGGGATGTTGGTTTACCATTAATGTTGTTTGAAGTTAGGAGTGCTTATCAAGAAAGTATGGGTGCATCACCTAATGAGGATATTTTTGGAAGAGAAGTTAGAGGAGCATTGAAGATTCTTGCAGAAAATTGGGAAGAAACTCAAGAGGAAAGCCGAGGAGAGTATGTGAAGAACTTAAGGAAAAGGCTGAAAGAGATTAGAAAATTCTCTTTAGAGAATTTTAAAATGAGTCAAGAGAAAATGAAAAGGAAATTTGATGCTAAGACTAAGCTAAGAAGTTTTAGTGTTGGTCAACAAGTGTTAGTGTTCTTACCTGTCAAGAGATTTCCCCTCACTAATAAATTTCAAGGTCCTTACAAGATAATTCAGAAGTTAAGTGATAGAACTTATATGATTGAAACACTAGAAAGAAGAAGAAAACAAAGGAAGATACATGTGAACCTCTTGAAACCTTATTTCTCAGAAACTAAAACTGAAACTGTGTCAGTAACCCAAACAACTTTATCTACAGAAGACGATGATGGCTACGAATTGGGAGCTGCAAGCAAGATGAATAATTCTTCAATTTTGGAAAATTTGGAGGATAAACTGAGACCTCTGAGTGTTGAACAAGGTAAGACTTAAGTGAAGTAATTAGAAGTTTTCCAGAAATTTTTTCAGATGTGCCTAGACGTACTGATCTGACCAAGCATGAAATCAAGATTCAAGAAGATGGAATACCTTTCAAGCAAAGAGCCTATCTCTTATCACCGTATCATCGAGATGTTTTGAAGAAGGAAGTTGAGTATTTGCTGCAACATGGATTAGCAGAACCCAGTTCAAGTCACTTCAGTTCTCCATGTGAGTTAGTGAAGAAACCAGATGGTTCATTTAGGATGTGTACTGATTATAGGAAACTGAATTCTATCAGTGTGGCTGACAATTATCCTTTGCCTCTTATAGATCAGTTACTTGATAATATTGGGCAAGCCAAGTTTGTTTCCAAGATAGACTTGTTGAAAGGATATTATCAAATTCCCTTAGATGAGAATGCCAAGTTGCTGTCAGCTTTTATTACTCCATTTGGAATGTATCAGTATACTGTTCTGCCATTTGGTCTGATGAATGCACCGGCAACATTTCAACGAGTGATGGATCAACTGCTAGGATCAATAGGAGTAGGTGTATACCTGGATGACATCGTGATTTACTCTACAACATGGGAAGAACATCTGAGAATTCTGAGGAAAGTTTTCAAGAAACTTCAAGAAACAGGATTAACAGTCAACCTAGAGAAGAATGAGTTTGGAAAGGCAACTGTGCAGTATCATGGGTTTGAAGTTGGGAAAGGCCTTCTTGCTCCAGTATATGCTAATGTAGAAGGTATCCGTAAGGCTACCCCACCTACTACCAGGAAACAGCTACAGAGATTTTTAGGCATGGCTGGATTTTATCGTCGTTTCTGCCCAAATTTTTCAGCTGTAGTAGCTCCCTTGACAGACTTGACTAGTCCCAAAGCTAAGTTTGTTTGGACTCCAGAATGTCAAGAATCCTTTGAGAAGGTAAAAGCCATTTTAACTTCAAGACCAGTACTTCAAGCTCCAAACTTCGACAAGAAATTTGTGATACAAGTTGATGCGTCAGACTGTGGCGTTGGAGCTGTTCTACTTCAAGAAGATAAAAATAATATCTACCATCCTATGTGCTTCATGTCTACAAAACTGAAAAAACATCAGAAAGTATACTCGACAATCGAGAAGGAAACTTTAGCCTTAATCACCGCATTGAAAAAATTTGAAATGTATGTGAATAGACCTAGGAATGAAGAAATTTTAGTGTTGTCTGATCACAATCCACTGTCATTTATCCAGAGAATGAAAAACCATAATCAAAGACTGACCAGGTGGTCTTTGTGCCTGCAACAGTATAACATGAGAGTGCAGCACATTAGTGGCAAAAACAATGTAGTTGCTGATTATTTATCTTGTTGCGAATCGTTGGATTCAACACCGTGATAAAAAAATATTCTGGGGGGAGTTATATTATATATTGCTACTTTCAAAATGCATGTTTCCCCTCTTTGAAATGTTATGTAGGATTGTGTAACATTTTTTTCAGATTCTTAGATAGCTTAGAGATAGGATGTTTTAAATGTGTGTTCAGATTTCACATTACATAACGAAAAGAATAAATATATATAACGTAGTACGTAAAAAGAGAGAGATTTTCTTTGTCCGTTCGAAACTTGGAGTGTTTTCCATTTTATGTCAACACTTTGAGATTGGAGGGTCTCCGAGAGATCTATTTGCTTTCCTAATTCTGTCAATGCGTTTGATAAGCGAGCTCAAATCTTCATTTGTGTTTTGGAGAATCTGTCATCGTATGTGATAAGACTTCTGCTTCGAGCGATCGAGTAGAGTACGCGTTTTTTTTTTTCTTTTAACAGACTGGACTCATACGTGTCTGTCTTTGATCAAAGCCACGTGCGATTACACATTTTTTATGTGAAGTTGCATAATATTTCGAAGTTTCTGGAAGCATTCGTGCCAAAAGTGTTTTATGTCATCTCCTCAGTCCAGTTTTTGCAAGGGAAGAAGATTTCATTACATCTTAGAACCGCGAGGCGATCAGATCTCTCTCTCTCTCTCTCCCTCTTTCTCCATCGCATAGCACTTTTGATCTTAAAGTAACGTAACGTAACGTAAATTGGTCACTGGTAACATTTTAGAATTTCAGAGTTGATATTTCTTAGAGTTTATTTAGTAGTAAATAGTGTTTTTGTGGAATCTGAACAAACATTGTTTCGTAATGGCGCCTGGTTTTTGTGAAATTGTGAATCAAGCCTGCAGCAAAGAAAGAAAGAAGTTGGTATACCAAGGTAAAGTGTGTTATATTTTTATTAGTTGCAACTAATAACTAATAACGGATAGGAATAGTGGATAATTAATATTTAATGGTTATGATGATTTGGTTAACTAATAACTAACAACAGGTGGTTATGAAGGTTTGGTAAAAACTGATGGTTACAATGTTTTGAGTGAAAAAGATATACACTTTTACGCATGCGTATTTTTGTGTTTTGTGTTTGTTCCACTGTTTGTGCACTTGTTCATTTTCTTATTGAAGTGTGCCTTTTTATTTTATATTTTCATTTGCATTCACAATTTAATCGAGTTGGTTATTTTCATTGCTTAATCATTGCACATTTAATTAAATTTAACATTTATGAATCAATTTGCATTTACTTAGAATTCTTTTCAAGTTTTATTATTGTTTAGCACTTGTGAATTAATTTGAAATTTTCAGTTATTGCCTAACACTTTTGAATTTTGATAGAATTAATCTTCTTGAATTTTATGATAAATTAATTTTGATTTAATTTTACTTAATTTAATTCAAGAATTCAAGTAACAGTAATTTTCCCTGATATTGTGAATTTCACTTATAAATTTTGAATTTAATAATAAATTTTTGTATTTAACATTTTTATAAGTGTTTTTATTTTTATACCAGTATATTTGCATTTGATTATATTTACGATAGGTAGAAACATAGAGTGGTAATTGATCTGTTTTCCTTCAATTTACTTGAAGTGACTTAGAACCAGGGAAGCACTTAGACTTCTGAAACCAGGGAAGTACTTAGACTTCAGAAATCAGGGAAATACGTAGACTTTTAAAGTTGTTGATGGAGTGATGCCCTTTGATTAATTTAATTACTTACAAGATTACCTCACACCTGTTTTGATGAACTTAGTCTGATTTTCTGCAATACTGGTAAGTTGTTAAGGGATCACTGTTGCCTTTAGAGTATTCAGTCGTTTAGTATGTGTTATGAGGGTTCAGGTGTCTGGCTTTTGGTGAGGTAATAATTGATGAATGGTAACCAGATACTTGGCACTTCGAAACAATATATATATATATATATATATATATATATATATATCATATATATATATATATATATATATATATATATATATCTATATATATATATATATAATTGTAATAGCCACAATGCCCCCTTAACGCTCGGATTTCTTCATGCTCTTTTTTGGATACACTTGTCACTACAAAGCCTTAAGATCAAAGTGCAAAAAATATGAAGAAATCATCATGTCAGGTCAGCGACGTGACCTCGTCGTGGTTGTGGTATTGCGGCTTTGTCTCCCACTACAGGACATCATAATTTCTGTATATTTCTTGCACTTGGTTCATAAGGCTTTATAGTGAGAAGCATATCTAAATATATATATATATTATATATAATATATATATATATATATATATATATATATATATATGTGTGTGTGTGTGTGTGTGTGTGTATATATATATATATATTCATATTAGATTTTTAAACCTTCAGATTATCAAAAAGTGGATTAAATCAAAAACTTTAACATTTTCAATATATTCATTATAGGGGCACTCCGAATTTTTGTGAAATATTTTTCACCTCACCAGGAATAAGAGATCATAGCTGTCTGAATATCATCGATCCCATTTGTCATATATCCAGTCACTCGGTCCTGTTAATTTCCATCCCTCCATTGCATAACTCAAATCTCCACCTATGTAACTCTCTCTCTCTCTCATCTAACTCTCTCTACATTCTCTCTCTCTCTCTCTCTACTTCTGAATCTCTCTCTCTCTCTCTATCTCTCATCTACTTGCTCTCCTCTCGTCTCTCTCTAATCTATCTATCTATGTCTCTCTCTCTCTCTCTCTCTCTCTCTCTCTCTCTTCTCTCTCTCTCTTGCTTCTTTAATCAAATATTGTAGTCAGGAGGGACTCCTCCCTTAAATCATTCCACAAGCACGATATTGAACAAAGAAGGGCTAAGTAACTGTAACTTTTGGCTGATCACTCATCACTTAGAGCAAGGGTTCTAAACCTTTTTAATCTTAGTACTCCTTGAATTCTTTCAGCATTGGCTACGTACCCCTTACCCACGATGCAGGGTCAGGAAAGGTAAAAAGAAATGCGTGTTTTTTTATTTAGTTTATTAAGTATATATAGTGTTATGTATATGTGGAGCAGACAAAATTTTCAGTTAAAGAGAATGTCACTATGAGGTAGTGATGATAGGAACTAGTACTTCACAGGGAAACACTGTGTGACTGGCTGCTAGCTTGCAATGTATTTGCTAAAACAGAACTATATCAGACAGTTTTCTATCATTGTGGCAGTGAACTAGTGCTGCTTGCAGCTAGTTGCAACTTGCAACTGGTGACATTGATAAGTAAGTACGGTGTGTGTGAATAGCATAGAAAGCTAAATCACAGACATTTTTCCAATAACTGTGAATGAGAGGTAGTGGGACTATATACAGCTGTTAAGCATCGAACTAGTTATTAGTAACTTTCTCATAGGGAAGTCAGTGTGTATGACTGCATTAAAATATAAGTATAGACTAATTCAGTGAGATGGTTTGGCCTGTTTCTTTGTTACAAACGAGTCAGTCCTCGGCACAGGCTTTGAAAGAGCCACTCTTATGTCGTCTTTGACTGCAAGACGTGAACGTAACCTGTTTTTAATCAAGCACAGTGCTGAGAATCCCTGCTTGTAGGCCACTGCGGTATGTAGAAGGAAACATCAAGAGGTTCCGTACACATTTCTTTGCTAAAGCTGAATAAGAACCTTCCATTGTTGACCAGACAAACTATCGAAAGAATTTTTTACAGTTGAGTCACTGACAAAGTCAACGAATTCGTCTTATTCATCTGGAAGGGATCAAAGGTCCATCTTCAATGGATTTAGAATGAATTGGCTTTGTAAGGCTGTGATATCAAGAAGATATCTACTTTCTACAAACAGGTTTGCAGTATTTCAAAACCAAAGTATTTTGAGACACCTGTCACGTATCCCCAAAATTACTCTCGTGCACCACAGGTTAAGAACCGCTGACTTAGAGTTTATATTGTTATGTTAATTTCGTTGCTAAAGTTTTGCTTTAATATTTTCAAATGAACTCGGTATATCCAATTAGTGTTATTCTGAATACAGACAAAATAAATATTCATCATTAAAACGAAGCGTTTTAGCGATGGCAATGAAAGCTTTATCGGCTTCAACAATAGTCCAATCCCATAAATATCATCAACTTATGCTAAAATGTTTAGCTACTCCAAATCAGAGTCAATGCAATATGCTTGAAACATCCAGTGAAGAGAATTAGAAATTAAAGGGAATATGACCAAAGGACATGTAACTTTAGTAATGACAAATTCAAATTCGCGTGCACTTTGTTCTTTCTCTTTTCTCTTTGGTTATTCGATTTTTGTTATCAATCCACTTTAGTACCAAATTAGTCACTTTTATTTATTAACACCCGAAAACATTCTTACTCTTTCCTTAATCAGTCTTTCTGATATTTTTCCTTAAATTAAATTATATTATATAGCTCTCAGCTTTTTTATTTATATCAGTTAAACCCGTCCCTTATCCATGCATATATTCAACAACGACACCCAATCTCTGTTCCCGCGATATCATCTCCTGGTGACTGCATTTTCACCCTCTTAGATGCCATTCTTGCGTTTTTGAAAAACCATTCAGAGATCATTCAAAAATGAACTAAACCTTTTTCACATTTATTATTTACGCATGTGTCTGGTCTGTCTTTCACATTCAAAAGCGATTGAAAATTCTTTTTTCATAATTTTGCTGTGGCTTTCATCGACGGACTCGTTTATTCTCACTTACAATTTTTCCCACATTCATTTTATGAAGAACAAATTCTTCCTCTAAAAGTATTCGTCCAAACTCTGTAAAAGCACACTCCGTAAAATGAACTTTTTTTCATTGCTTACCACTTACTGTTTTACTTATGTCTTCCTATATACTGCTGTCGCTAGCTGATCCAGTGACTTCATCCTTGAATTTGGCATGCTCCTCACATTCAATATGTAATCTCATTATTTATGTTTCTTTATAGAGCATATCTCAGTCCATTGGTGGGGATACTCGCATTACCAGGAAGATATCTTTAGTTTGATTCCAAAACATATTGGAATGCTGTGTGTGTGCGTCAAGACAAAGGTCCGATCTTTCATCCCCCCCTGAAATTAAAACTAATTGTAACCCTTTTTATATCGGAAATAAAATACGAAGCCAATATTTATTGCTAGAAAAATATTTTCTTCCAATATTATAAATTGGCTGTTGTATGCTTGTGGTATCATCCCGGGTAGTCTGGATAGCTGGATACTTCAATAGCCTATTCACAGGAACCCATTTAAAGCTGCAATCTTAAAGAAAAGGGAATAGAATATTACAAAGCAGGCACTCCTCTCTTTATGAATAGAGAAATCTAATCAAACCAGTCCTGGTTATGCCAGAGACACTCGATTTCCTTTTATTATCCCTCTTTCCTCTCGTAGAATTTTGCAGAAAAGCTTCCCGTTTGTTCTCTTTGTCTTCTCTATTTAAGAAATTGAACGACTCTTCCTTGAGATTATCAGATGAGAACTACGTCCATTGGTTTTGTTGGAATTTCTCCGTTTGTGTAATTCATAATTCTACAGACTCTTGATATAGTTAGTCAAGCATTTATCATAAGAACCAACTGTAAAATAATTTTTGCTTTGCACCCTGGATTCTTTTATTTAAACATACGTTTTCATCTTACTTATTTTTATTTCGAACATTGATAGACGCTATTTAAATCGATGAGAAATATATTTCTATGGGATATTTAAAGTAGAGATTGGAAATTTTTAAAACAAAGATACGCGATAAATTTCCGTATATTCTATTCTACTGGAATTGTTCTAGAGAGAACATTAAATAATTTTGATAATGGGAGAAATGTGAAACGGAAATACAGTAACTGGGGACTAAGGGCATTGATATGGTGAATGTGGTTTGAAGATGTTTCTGAAAGTCAAAGGGATTTGGTAGTACTATGAACGAAGATAATACTATTTAACGTGAATTCTCTACGATCCAAGAGAGGTTAATTTCACATCATCAGGAGTATTTGTACTTCTCGTTAGAGAAACAACAGTTCGCCTGGTTTTCAAATAATTGAATATTTGCTAGTGATTTTGTAAGGTATTCGATTTTTTTGTAGTATCGTTCCTTTTAGTGGAAATTATGGGTGTCTAATTCATGAATGACCTTATGTTTAACATTTTTATATAAGATCTGAGTCCTTTTCTTCGGTTCACTAAGTTTTAGAAAAACAACTAAAGGATTGCATATTAATACACATACAACCGATAACTATTTGGTCCTGAGAAAATTAATAATAATAATAATAATAATGTCTCTCATATGTGTTTGCAAAGGTCTTATCCTAACCTTTGCCAGAATTTGAGGAAGACTTGCTTTACTTGATGGAAATGGTCCTACGAAATGGGAATCTAATTGCTTTTGGAGGTCAAGTCACCCGAAAGAACAATTTGCAACGACCATCCTGGAAATACAAAACCAATTACTTCGTCGTTAGAGCTGACGTTCATTTCATTCGTTCTGGCGTTATCTCGACTGAGTGTCAGGCATAATTCTTTTCCATGGATACCATAGAGTTTCCGCGGAATGGTGGTTTTCAACACTTAGGAATGAAAAAAAAAAATTCTTTGTTCTCTCAAAGAATAAGATTTCTGTTGGGTGCATCGTTACTATGTATTTGCTCGCTGTTTTCTTATTGAAAGTACGCTAACCTTCTTGTAAGGAATTTTTAAAAAAATCATCCGGTAGTTTATGTGTTTATGAATGTATTTATAAGTTTATTTGCTGATATTTTGTTACTATATTCCTTTCTGCCATATCTCTTTTACAAAGATATCTGACGTCCTCAAAACTTTGTTTCATTGTTACCCAAATGAATCTTATAATGCGTTTTTCTGCCTTCTTTGGTTTTCTACTGGATTTTCTAAGGAATACTTTGAAGGACTTACAATTGATAAAATATTTCCCATTGGGTACTCATTGTATAATCAGCTCGATGTCTAATATCCATTACATGAAGTTCTATTCATCTTCGATACTTTTCTCATTAAGCTTCGAGTTCTTCAACACTCCCCTTAATACCATTCATTTATTCTCCGTATATATAAAACCTCTTGTATTCTTTTTTCTTTGTCATGAAATTTTCTTGTGATACTTGAGTTGAGTACATGTGCCACTAATACGAGTCAAAGGTGTGTGAGATTTTGTATATCCCGATATAAGTTTCTCTTTATGTTTTCGTATTTCCGACCTGATGTTCCCTAATTACAGTGTTTACGCCCATATTGTTTTAGCATAAAAAAGAAAAGGGAATAATTAATGACACCTTAAGAGCTCTGTTATTAAGAGAGAGTAAGAATTCGAATTTTCACTTATATGATTTGATTATCATGAGAGTTTATTTCTTTCATGATCAAAGTAGTTTATTTTGAATGGCATAAGATCGTAGAGGTCGGAGAACTATGAGAATAAAGATAAAGATAGAGATATTTTCAGTCACGCGTAGAGGTTCTTTTTTTCAAACGTGATGCTTTTCATATTCATAAGACAGTTCAATCAAAAAGAAAACGTGCATAAAAAATCGTACATTTATAAGTCTTTTCTGTATTTTCACATTTGCTGTAAAAAAAAATTACATTATAGAGAAGTCTTTCTAACATACGATACGAGTTATTTTGGGGGGCGGAGATCATTTATGGGCAATAGACCCTTCGTGATTAACCCATATATATTTTTGTCAGATATTCGTCGTTTTCTCGTATGACTGACCTGTTTTTAACAAAGTATTGCTGCACGTTGCAATCTTTGGACTAAATATATCCTTGAATTTGGAGATGAAACGAGCGAGCGTCCCTAATCCTGTTTTGATCAGTACCGAAGATTTTCACAGTTATTATAGCATTCAACTGACAGATATTGATGCAAATTTCGTCAACCCAAAAAAGGTTTCAAAATCTGCATGAAAGTCAATTATAGCATGTCAGTGAAAAACAAAATAATTCTTGTTTCAAACTATTCAAAAATCGAAAGCGTCATAGATTCGTCACATGGAAAAACTGAGTGCTAAGTTTTATCTACTATCTATCAGGTACCACAGAGTTAATAAAACAGACAAGGCCAAGGAAGAGAACAGTACCTGAGAATACCTACGAAAAGTTACCCGCTGATTCACCTACAAGTAAATTGGAATTGGAATAATTATTGCATTTGTATGCTAAAAGGAAAGTTAAACTGACTTCCAAACGAGAGAGTTTGCTTACTCATGTATAAACGTCAAATCACCGGTAACGATAAGAGTAGGGACCTATTAATCAGAGAAATTTCCAAAACTGAACTTTTTGAAAAAGAAATAAAATTATTAATTTACATGTTATGATGTTATTTGTCCAAAAGAGTTAAGCCAAAAATCATAAGGGGTTTCTCTGTAACCAAAAACAAAAAGCGTCAAGATACGCAATTTATAAGTTTTATTGCCACTTGGTGGCGCCTTCCTTTTTCTGAACTGTCGAATACAAGATTCGTGTACTTTCTTGTCTCTCGCTGATTCTACAAATTCATATTTTGATATACATATAAGGCTGAGATACAGTAGCGCTAAAAAGGAAAGACGAATGAGAAAAGTAGAAAAAACACTAAATTAATAAAATGAAGACATAATTGATAGTGATTTCTGATTTCCTTTTAAGAAAATAGGTTGTTCTGACACTTTATTGGATATCAAAGCCTCAACTTCAATTTGACCAATTATTTTCCATCAAAAAGAGAAAGAAAGAAAGTAATGTCTTTATTCAAGGTAAACTAATAAATGTAGATGAGCTAATCGTTTAAAATTTGATTTTAATTTATTTAAGTTTCAAACTTATTACACATCACTTAGAATTCATATCGTTCCATTATAGTTTCAGAACATAAATATTTCCTGTTATGGGAAAATGGTATTGTCTGCATGAAGAAAGAGCAAATCAAGTAAGAGCCCAGAGTATTTGGTGTTAATAAAGATCCTCTGTGCGGGAATGAGAAATACACCAGAAATGCTTCTTAAAAGCCGAATCGTATTTTTGTGACATTTCATTTTTCCTATACAAGCAAAGATTTTATTCTGGGTCAGTGAATTTAATCCTTTGCCATCATATTGAATTAACAGGCAATTGCGGTAAGATAATCCCCTAGATAAAACGAGAAAATTATCTAATAGAGAAGTATTATAAAACATAAGGTTAATCCATCAAAAGAAGACGGGAATTTTCCGGCCCAGGTTATGATACTGTGTTTCAATTAGTTTTTTTTTCTGTACAGATCATGTCACTGTCAACATAATAACCATAACTATAACGTTATGACTTTGATACCCGTTGGTTCGCCATCATTACTCCACAAACAATATCCATCAAATGCTCTCACGTATCTCAGCAAATTCTGAACGATAACAAAATAAATGGCAGCAATCAAACGAAGTATGCAATAGTGACTTTGTGAAGGCTTTGTTGGCTGTAACACTAATCCAATTACAAGAACGACCTCAGGTCACGATGAAAGTTGTGATACGGCAAATTGGAGTCGATAAAATATTTTCAAAACACTTGGTTGAGAGGATCTGTAGTATTTATAGGAATATAACAACAGCTCATATGATATTTTAAGGAACGGTATACTCAAAATCATATGACACTACACCTGAAACGTAAGTGTTTGTGTTGGTAATGAATTATTCAGTCAATTTCCTAAACCTTTTTTTTCAGCGCAATTAATTATAATGATACCAATTGCATCGTAAATCAAGTTAACAAAGGGATCCGCAAAGTTCTAATATGATCCTGCCTTTGATATGATTATTTTTATCGCTAAGTTAATGTAAAAATGGTGAAGAAAAATAACTGGGGATTGGTACACTGAATTATAATATAAATACAATATTTGCCAACCATTTCAAGCACGTTTCTAGTAAGACTGATATTTGTAAAAAATGGGATGAAATTTAAATGCAATAATTATAATATAATTTAAATTTGAATTTGTGATATTTTAAAAATAAATCTTGTATGGGATGAAATTTAAAGATGTGAGGTTTTATCTACCCCAAGAAATTTTTTTATCATCAATACATTTGGAGATATTAGCATTTGAAAAGCTTTGGCGTCCGGCCATGGCGAAAATTATAATAGAATAATTAAAACATCTTTTAAATGTGAATGTATTATATTTTGAAAATAAATCCTATATGGGATAAAATTTGAAAATGTTAGGTTTTATCTGCCGAAGGAATTTTTCTTTTATCTTTAACATTTTTGGGAGATAGCATTAGAAAAGCGTTAGGGACTAATGCAATAATTAAAACAATTCAAATGTGAATTTCTTATATTTTAACATTAAAATAAAAAAAAATCGTACATGGGATGCAATTAAAGGATATAAGGTTTTATCTGCCGAAAATATAATTTTATCTCCAATGCTTTTGGAGATATTAGCATTTGAATAACGTTAGGGCAGGGCTGTCAGAAATAAGCCCGTTTCCAGTAAGACTTCACTTCACTCGTAATTAAGGTAATTTACTCTTGAACTTTTTTAATTTCCTCAACATCCGTTGTAGATATTCGAACACCTGTCCTTGACTTAGCTACAGCATTGGGAAAGAAGCCCCTCCCACTCGTTTCTCTCTCTGTCTCAAACTTATGAATGGAAGAGTGTGCTACGATTGTCTTTTTACGTTTTGAATTACCGAATAATAACCATTCCTTATTTAGTATTTTTTATATAGGCTTTTGTATGTTTTTATATATCATGTATGATTTTATCTATTACTATGAGAATGGGGTGTAGTGGAACGGGTAACTTCAAAATAATAGGGGAAAAGTGCACATGAAATTTGGCACAACGATTCCTCTTGACTTTCTGTCTCATCGTCAACCTACGGAAACTCGAAATTTTGCCATTTTCAAAGATGGCCGGCAGGTTTTCAAAATGGCTTCCGTTAGATATCTGAATATTGACATTTAATTGTTTAATGACGTTCGAATTCCTTGGCCACTCCCAGATTATGTTAAAATATCGAAAGGAAGCCTTTACATACTTAGATACATAATTTTTCTGCCTAGAAATTTCCAAGGTGGCTATCACTATATCTAAAATGTCCGCTAAAATGGCCAAAATTGGTACGTTAGTTCATAACAAGGTAAAAGGCCAAGTAATACATGGATTCGGGGTAATGTAACAGCATAATAGTGTAGTGTCAGTGTACTACCTGGGCACACTGGTTGACACTATAGCTGTGAGACTCAGCATGGGGTTCAGTGCTAGCTAATGGTAGATATTTGTCATTAGTTTCGCAAATGCTGTTTAGCTAGCCCCAATTCAAAGTTAAACAGCTGCACCTGAATTGACAAGATGTGCCAGCGCAGGAGAGCCGAGCCAAGAAAGATTGGGCTTTAGTTTTACAGAAGCTGTACAGATCACATGGAAATTAAATAGCATTGGATGAATGATCGGGCTAGAGGTAGGATTATGATATATCTGAGCCTATTTGTATCCTATATCTGAAAGTGTATTTATGTTTCATAGGTGGTAAAAGGATAAACCCTCAGCCTATAGAACAAAAGCAATGGTAGCACAATCTTAGAAGTCGACGTCTTAGCTGAAGGGATATAAGTATGTCTGATTGGAGGCTTTGTTGCTTGTGCCGAGCAGACACACATGAAATTCCTGAATTTTATAAGTTAAATGC
Organism: Macrobrachium nipponense; assembly: GCF_015104395.2. Lineage (NCBI taxonomy): Eukaryota > Metazoa > Arthropoda > Malacostraca > Decapoda > Palaemonidae > Macrobrachium > Macrobrachium nipponense. The sequence goes on from NC_061100.1 coordinate 71,286,290, forward strand.
AATTATTGAATTCTGCAGACCTTTGAAAATAACAACACTACATATCATGAATCATGTATACTGAAGGTCAAAAATACAAAACTAGAAAGGGAAAGGATGTCGTCTTGTAAGACAAAAGGAAAAGATGTCCCGCCAGCAAAATTCACATGTAGCAGCCAGAAGGCAGGTGAAGAAGATGCAGAAGAATCGAAAAGTGAGAAATAATGAATCTGCTTTATTTGTGAAAAAACAGCACTAATCAGCCAAGCAGTTCCAATGGGAATGGCCATTGCAGAATGGTGATACAGTTATAATGTTTAGAGGGCTTTGTTTAGAAATGGCAGCATTAAAATTCTTGGTGATTTCTTGAAAGACAGTGACTGGACTGGTGCTCTTGCAGAAGCAGAAATAGCTGATCCTGGAACAGCAGGTTCGTTTATCTCTGTTTCACATGTGAAGAAGCTATGTCTAGCACACCAAGTGACAGCCTGCAGTTTATATCAGCTGAACGAAGCTGCCTATATGGCATATATCCAGAAAGCTGAAGAAGAAAGTGAGCTAAGTTGTGGAAGCTGGATCAAATTATTTGAAAGACATGGAGGCTCTCCAAAACGACACATCTGTTCAATTCACAAAGGGAAATTTCACTCTCCATAAAACCATTCTGCCTTTTTCCTCAATAGCTATGGACCAAGCACATGAGCAGAATAATGCTTATGTGAAAGGAGATGGGAGAGCCATCAGCCTATTTTAAAATGCAGATGCACTCAGAAGGTGGACAGTGGCTGGTCCTGAAGTAAGCCGCCTGATTAATAAGTTTGTGACTAGAAGTGATGCTGATCGAAAATCTGAGGGTAAGCATCATGCTGAAACTGAAACTGCGCAGAAATGATTTCTTGAAATGGTTGATAATCTAGAAAAAGTAATAAAAAAATGTGTAACACTTTTGAGGAAGATTCAGTGGACCTGATTGTGCTAGACAATCATGAAATTATGGACAGCAGAGTTAGTGAATCGTTGAGATCTTGAAGAGCCTTGGACAGACACAATTCACAAACTTTATTGAGAGATTCATGACACCCAGCAAATTCTTTGAGCCGATACACAAGAACAAAATTTTATTGTTCGGTCGCAGATATTGCTACAGAGTTCAAGGGCAAACAGTCACTGAAAACCATAAAGGAAGACTCGTATATTCTCACGCCTTTTCATCAGTGTGACTTAAATGAATTCTTTCAACATGAAATCTAAATTGCCCACCCTCATTGGCACAGAATGGGCAGATGCATCAGGGCACCAAGTCACAGCTGTTGCATGATGGATTATAATACATGACACACAATGATCTGACCGGCAACACAGGAGCTCAACAAAAACACGTCTTACCTACATGGCTCTTGGAAGGGGAAGGACTCGTTTCTCACTTGGGGACGCTACCTGGGAAATTAATTAGACCTTTTTCATTCAATCACTAATGCGGCAGTTCCAATACAAATTACATAACAAAACGAAATACAGAAAAAGATCCACTCCCACCGCAAGCTTACTTCTTCATCTTTTCGTATTCAGGATCCAACGGATTTAAGTGGAGAAAAAATGGTGCACACATTTTTTCATGACATAAGGTTTATGCAAACTTTGTTTTGTTTTTATTTTTGCAGATGTTAAACACTCGCTGTCTACTGATCAATTGAAAAGATTTCTACAAAGTGTGGGTTGTGTAACTCACGTGCAGTTTTTTTTTCTTTTTTTTGCTATAAACGACTGTATGTCTATGTATGTGTGTGTGTCTGTTTGTTTGTTTATGTGTATATAATATGTGCATATGGAAGTAACCTAAAACATGCAAACTAAAAATATCCTAATTTCCGTTTTGTTGATACTATCTCATTGTGTTTACTCATGAAAGATTTAACATTGTATTAACAGTCATTTATAGCGAAAAAACTGCATGTTGGTTATTCAACCCACGCTTTGTAGAAATCTTTTCAATTGATCAGTAGAACAGCGAGTGTTTAACATCTGCAAAAATAAAAACCAAACAAAGTTTGCATAAACCTTCTGTCATGAAAAAATGTGTGCATCATTTTCTCTGAACTTGAATCAGTTATGTCCTGAATACAAAATGATGAAGAAGTAAGCTGGCGGTAGGAGCAATGGTTCGTCCTTTTATATGTAATATGTCTCCGTATGCCATGAAGCTGATATTCGACAGAGTTGGCGGGATGTTTTTCTGTATTTTGTTTGTTTATGGAATTTGTATTGAAACTACCGCATTAGTGATTGATTGAATGGAACCTGAACTTGAAAACGGTTTAACTGGTTTCCCAGGCAGTGTCCCCGAGCGAGAAACGCTTCCTTGCCCTTCCAAGAGCCTTGTAGGTAAGATATGTTTTTGTTGGTGTCTCGTGTTGCCGGTCAGATCATTGTGTGCCATGTATTGTAATCCATCATGTATAGCGTACCCCAACCCATGTCGTTATTTTCAGTGTCTTTGATGTGTTCTGTGATTAAGATAGATGGATCACTGATCCCCTAAGGACCACATGGTGAGAGGGACAGCGTTCAATTCAGTTGTAGGTATATTTAGGATATCAGTGCATCAGTTAATTTAATAAATTATGGTTTTTATCGATTGTTGTTTTCTCAGCATTCGCTGAAGCCTACTTAGGAAAGAGTTTGTGATGTGCAAGTGTAAAATTTTAATATTTTGCTCTCTGCAGATATTTGTTTTTCTCTTGGGGATAGAGAATTTGTTGAACCAGTATTGGGGATTAAAGGTACTGCTTTGGGGAATAAGACTATTGGGTCACCCTGCGTGTCGGCGTAATGAAATTTCTGTGCATACTGGGGATGGTAGTATAACAGTCAGGGTCCCTGGGCTGTTGCTGTTGTTGGAGGGCTAAATGAATTTTCTGAGGCAGCGATGTAAGCTAGGAGACAGGTTTTTAGGGATCACTTAGCAAATGCAGATTATAAGAAATATGTTGAGCAATTAGGCTATGTCTTGGCTGATTTTGCAGATATTGTTGCATTTACAAGAGGATACTAACCCGATTTATATTCCAGCTTATAGGATCCCATATAGGATTAGGGAACCGGTAGATCAGGAAGTTAATATAAGGAGAAAGAAGGCATTATTAGGCCCAGTTCGTCACCTTTTAATATTCCCATACTAGCAGCGCCTAAGGAAGATGGATCCATACGGGTCTGCGTAGATTTTAGAAAATTAAATAACAAAATTATTCCTGACAGGTATCCAGTCGCCTGTATATGATCTCATGCAAGGGTTTTTGCAAGTTCCTCTTAGTGAGGAAAGTCGGAAGTTTACTGCATTTTCGTTGCCGAAAGGGCATTTCGAGGTTACGCGGATGCCTTTTGGCTTCTCAGGTAGTCCTATGACTTTTATACAGTTAGTGAATATGGTTCTGCATGGATTGTTGGGAAAGTCCGTGTTTGTATGCATGGATGACATATTGATTGCTACAGACTCCATAGAAGAACACTTTAAAGTGCTTAGGGAAGTCCTTAGAAGATTTAGATCAGCCAGCCTTAAAATAAAGTTAGCTAAGTGTGATTTCTTGAAGAAATTGATAGTTTATTTGGGGCATGTCATTTCTAAGGAGGGTGTTAGGGTTAATAATGATAAAGTTAAGGTTATTGTTGATTTTCCTATCCATAAGACTAAGAAGCAAGTCTGTTCCTTAATCGGAATGGCTGGCTTCTTTAGACGTTTTGAGAAGGGTTTTTCTTTTTTGTCAGCTCCCTTAACAGACGTTTTAAAGGATGATGTACAGTTTACATGGGGCAAAACTCGGCAGTTAGCTTTTCAGAATATTAAATTTGCTATAGTAAATCCCCCTGTGTTGAAGTTTCCAGATTTTAGTCAGCCATTTATCCTAGTGACTGATGCCTGTCAAGACAGCATAGGTGCCTGCCTTATGCAGAAATTTGGGGGCAAATTTCATCCTATTGCTTTATATAGTCGCAAATTTAAGACGCGAGGTAGCAATGAAAGATTGATGTCTACAATTGACAAAGAAGCTTTTGCTGTGGTTTCTAGCTTAGTTCATTTCAAAATGTTGTTGGGTAACCAAGTTGACGTTCTTATGGATCATAAGCTGTTGTTGGATCTCATAAGAGGGCTAGGTGGTTTCTGACAATTTAAGATTTTGATCCCAAATTTAGGTATATTGAATGTTGGCATAACGTTGTTGCAGATGCCCTTAGCAGGAGTTTTTATAAGAACAGTTCTCAGGTTTGTTGTATAAGTGGTGATCCCATAGAATGGGATATTAGTTTAATAGAGCAGAAACAAGATGATGATTAGTTTTAGCTGATACCAAGACTTTCCTTAGAGGGGAATTGGTTAGGAGAGGTTTTAAGTTACCTTTTGCCTGGTTAGAATTAGAAGGTAATTTATTAGTTAGGAAGGTCAAATATAAGCTGCAAAGCAGTGATGATAAAAGGGATATGACTCAGATTGTGGTCCCAAAAAGTTTGATTTCTACAGTACTCAGGATTGTTCATCGTCGATTTGGTAGCCCACATTTGGGAATCGAGAAGATGTATCATGAGATACGCATGAAATATTTTTGGAAAAACATGGCTTCTTCTGTAGAGGATTTTGTTAGGTCTTGCACTGTGTGTAATGGTTGTAAGCCAGCGAAAATTACTTTTTGTAGGTTAGGTTCATTTCCTGTGCCATCAAGGCCATTTCTGAGGGTCCATTTGGACTTTCTTGGGAGTTTTTATGAGTCTAGATATAGTCATAAATATCCGTTAGTTGTTGTTGGTGAGCTGACTAGGTTTGTTGAGATTTTTCCTTTAAAGAATAAAACCTCTTAAGAGGTTGCTATCAACTTCTTTCAGGGTCGGTTTTGTCGGTTTGGAACCCTCAAGGTTCTGATGATGGATAATGGGCAGGAATTTGTGAATAAGATTCTAGAATGGCTTGCAGAAGTTATGAGGATAAAAAAAGTGACTATTATCCCATATAGACCAGAAGCTAATAGGCTGTTACTGTTGGGGGTAATAACGTAAATTGGGATCTGTATAAAGCACAAGTCCG
>NC_061100.1:71293839-71296339 GCF_015104395.2 Macrobrachium nipponense
GTTGTCCAGGTTTCGGAACCATAAAGAAGGGAAGGTAGGACTATTCCCTGATATACCTTTATTTTGGTGTTAACACGCAAGTCATGATCATCAAAAATTTTCTTGCATAGTTTTCCAAAAGCTGAGTTAGCACATCTTAGACGATATTGAACTTCATCATCTATATTGGCATTTGAAGATAGATGACTGCCCAGGTATGGGAAGCGGTCTACAGTTTCTAGAGCTTCTCCATTAATTTCTATAATAGGTGCAACTCTTATGGCTTCAGTTTGGGGTGGCTGATATAATACTTGGGTTTTTCTGATGTTGATGGAAAGTCCAAGACGAGAGTAAGCACTTTCAAATGCATTCAGTATAGTTTGCAGATCATTTTCAGTTTGAGCACTGACAGTGTTGTCGTCTGCATACTGAAGCTCAACAATAGCAGTAAAATTGACTTTAGTTCTTGCCTTAAGCTGGTTGAGATTGAATATCCCTCCGTCTGTTCTGCTATTGATGGAGATACCTGGAGGCAATTCATCTTGAATGAGGTGCAAAACAACAGTTATAGATATGGAAAACAAGGTAGGAGCAGCGACACAACCCTGTTTTACGCCTGACTTAACTTTGAAAGGTTCAGTAAGGCTACCATTAGCCATTAGAGTCACTGACATATTATCATGTAGTAGCCTCAGGATCTTTATGAATTTTGGTGGGCATCCATATCTAGATAGTATCTCCCAGAGCAGCTCACGACTGACACTGTCAAAAGCTTTAGTCAGGTCAATGAATCCCATGTGAAGGGGTTTTTGTTGTTCTCGACATTTTTCTTGCAACTGCCTCGCCGAGAAAACCATGTCAGTTGTACCACGAGCAGGTCTGAAACCACACTGAGACTCGGGTAGGATCTTCTCAGCTAGAAGTGTTAGTCTTGTTGTAAGAATTCTTGCTAAGACCTTTCCAGCTACTGACAGGAGGGTAATTCCTCTGTAATTTCCACAAACTGATCAGTCCCCTTTTTTCTTATACATTGTGTTGATAATTCCATCTATGAGGTCATTTGGCATATCCTCATGCATCCAGATTTTTTCAATTAGTTGGTGAAGTTGACGATGTAAGGTTGGTCCTCCATATTTATATATTTCAGCAGGAATGTTGTCGGGTCCCGCAGCTTTGTTGTTCTTCATAGAGAAGATAACCAACTCCACTTCCTCTAGAGTGGGTACCACTGCAAGTGTCATATCCAGTGGGAGACAAGGGAGTTGTTGTAGTACATCCTCGTCTATCACAGAGTCTCTATTAAGTAGTTCTTCAAAATGTTCTTTCCAACAACACAGGATTTCATTATTGTTTTTAAGGAGTCGAGTGCCGTCTTGACTACGTAAGGGTGCTAGCCCTTGGGAACTTGGCCCATATATAGTTTTAATTCCACTGAAAAGGCTTCTCATGTCATTTCTGTCAAAGAGGGATTGGAGCTCATTTGCTTTGTCTGTCAACCACTTATTTTTCATTTCCCTTGTGGCATTTTGTATCTGAGCTTTTGCCGTGCAGTGTATTTTCTTCTTTGTTTCAGACGTTGCGTCATTCAGATGTTCAAACAGATATTTTCTGGCCTTTTGAATAAGCTCTTGAATAGCTGCATCATTCTGATCAAACCAATCTTGATGTTCGTATTTCTTCAGACCAACTGATTCTTTACATGCACTGATTATGGAATCCTTAAATTTACTCCAGTGATCAACAATATTAGGTGGATATTCCTGTTCTAGTTTATTAGCGAGACACCGCCGAAGTTCAAGCTTATTCGAGTCGTTCTTAAGTGAATCAACGTTAAACTTCAGTCGCTTTAGTGCATGCGCGTTTCTCTTTTTAGTCAATATCTTCATCCTAATACAAGAGTATACCAAGCAGTGGTCAGTCCAGCAGTCTTCAGATCCTGTCACTGATCTTGTAGGTAATACATCCTTTCGATCACGAGATCTTACTGTCTCGTCCTACTCTGGCATTAAAATCACCTAAAAGGATTACTTTGTCTTCATTTGGGATAGATGTGACAGCTGTGTCTAAAGCGGCATAAAATAATTCTTTTGTTTGATCCTCTGCAAGAAGGGTTGGAGCATAAGCACTGATCACTGTGGCATGTTTATTTCCCTAAAGATTTTATATATATATATATATATATATATATTATATATATATATATATATAATATTGATATATTATATATATATATATATCTATATATATATCTATATATGTATATATATATCTAATATAGATATAATATTATAAGATATATATATATATATATATATATATATATAGTATATATATAAATATCTCTATTATATAAATATATATATATATATATATATATTATAATATCTATATATATATATCTAGATACTATATTAATATATATATATATATAGATATATATATATATATAATATATATATATATATTATATATATATAATATATCTATATATATATACTATATTCTTATGTATATATATATA
>NC_061100.1:71301339-71303839 GCF_015104395.2 Macrobrachium nipponense
GAAAGGAGAAGCTCGATTATAAAACATACAGAAAAGATTAATACCTAGGATATACTTTAAGCCAGGGTTCTTTAAGCTACGGGTCGCGACCCATTTCTGGGTCGGCAAGTCCTCCAAATTGGGTCGCAGGCTTACAAGAATAAATACATAAATAAGCGAAAAATTATTATGGACATGGCAATAAGATAAATATGAATTCATAGATGGATCCACCTAGTCCTGACGAATATCTGAGTCTTCGTGAGAGAGAGAGAGAGAGAGAGAGAGAGAGGTGCAGGGTGACGCAGTGGCAGTGTGGGTGGCGAACATGAATTGAACGTGTAAGTTATGAGCCTGTGACACGTACATCCAGATTTGAAAAAGAACATAATTAGTTACATTCAAGTTTTAGGAGTGTGGAAAAGTCTCCTTTAGTCATATAACAGTTTGTGCAACTACACTTTTATCAAATGGATCGAACTGTTATTAGATAGGTTGTCATTGCTACTCGGGCACCAAAGCCTTGTTCAGGCGAGAAAGACTAACAGACGAACTCAATGACAGAGAAGCCTGCTGTCTCGTACTGGTATGAGCGAGGCTTCATCGCCAGCTGTGCGCTATTCTGACCCTTCTGCTAAGAAGAAGAAATTATGGTTAAGGCAATATAGTGAAGAATTCTTGAAGTATGGATTTATTAAGTATGATAAAGATAAACAAGAACCTCGGCCACAGTGTGTTGTTTGCAATGGAGTTCTTTCAAATGAAAGTATGAAACCTTCAAAATTAAAGAGGCACCTTGAATAGAAACATGTTGAACTAGTTGGAAAATCATTAGATTTTTTCCAAGAAAAAAATTAACAATTTAATTTATCAGTGAAAATCCTTTGTAAATCAACTTATCACAATGATAAATTACAACTGGTTTCTTATCTAGTTGCTTATCAAATAGCATATAGTACTTATGGTGAAAAAATTATCCTCCAGCTACATTAGATATAGTAACTACCATGCTTGATGAAAAATTAGCAGAGAAGAGAAAATGTGTCCCTGTCAGTGACACAACAGTATTTCGGATGATTATGGATATTGCCGAAGATTTGGAATTTCACGCCTCCAGGCTATTGAAGAATATGCTATCCAGCTAGATGAAAGTACCTATAAGCTAATTGTGTAACACTCCTGGTTTATGTGAGATATCCATGGGAAGATGACTTCTTGGAAGACATTTTGCGCTGTTTGACCTTACCTACACACAAAACAGGGTCAGACATCTCCAGAGTTGTGAATGACTCTGTTACTGGAATATATAAATTGAACTGGGCAAACTGCAAGGGCGTCACTATAGATAGGGCAGTAAATATGACAGGAAAAAATTGTGGTCTTGTGAGCAAGATATCAGAGGCTGCAAGTAATTATAAAACTTGGGATCATTGTTTCATTCATCATGAAGCTTTGGCTGCAAAAGGAATCCCTGCCAGCTTGAAAATTTTTCTAAATGAAGCTGTAAAAGATGTCAATCTTATCAAAGGAAATTCATTGAATAGCCGTTTGTTCGAACAACTTTGCTGTGAAGTGGGAGCTGATCAGTCACACTTTTTGTACCATACTGAAGTTAGGTGGCTATCCCGTGGAAGAGTTCTAACCAGGATATTTGAATTAAGGATGGAGATACATATGTTCCTTCTTGAAAAGAAATCTCCAGTGGCAGAGCTATTTATCATGGATGAATGGCTTGCACAGCTATCATATTTATCAGACATTGTCTCAAAGCTCAATGACCTAAATCTAAAACTACAAGGAAAAGAGAATGATATATTTAGATACATCGAGGAAGTACAGGCATTTAAGAAATCACTAAAGATTTGGTAAGCAAGGGTTAAAACTGACTAACCTGTCTACGACATGTTCCCCTCACTTTAACAACGTATTGACGAAAACCATTTAAATTAAGAATGTATGCAGAAAAAAAAAAGAGATTTAGACCTACACATTCAGTCTCTGTCAGCCAGCTTTGAGCAGTATTTTCCAGGAGAAAAAAAAACTATCCATTTAAAGGAAAATTACTGGGTAAAAGATCCGTTTGTATTTGTGAACCCAGATTCAGTTGTGGAATTAAACTTAAAACCTAGTAAGGAAGAAGAGTTACTCCAGCTAACTAGCAGTAACTCATTAAGAATGAGTCACAAGACATCAACATTGTCTTCGTTTTGGCTAATCCTTTCCGAAGGACTAACCCAACTTGAGTAAAGAAAGAGTCATTCACTTGCTACCTTTTACAACCACGTATATGTGTGAGACTGGTATCTCAGTCTTAACCAGTTAAAGTCAAAGGAAATAAACCGCCTTCATGCCACCATTGATATGCGTGTCGCCCTATCTTCCTGCAACCCAAATTGGCCCAGGGTAACAAGCAAGCCCACTCAAGTCACTAAATAGGTAAGCCTAATTGCAAATGAGTGGAAATTACTCTATGTTTGTATAACACACACTTGCACTATATATATATATAATATATATATAT
>NC_061100.1:71306339-71353839 GCF_015104395.2 Macrobrachium nipponense
TATATATATATATATATATATATATATATATATATATATATATACTATATATATATATATATATATATATATATATATATATATATATATATATTATATATATATATATATATATATATATATATATATATATATATATATATATATATATATATATATATATATATATACACCTTCAAAAGGTGTATATAAGTTACCTTTCCGGATTTCATATCAGTCTATTCTCCTAACTGTTTCCATTCTGTAACATAACAAGTTCCGGGGCAGAAAAGCAAAGGAACACAAATATTAAATATCTTGGTCCACTTGTTAATTCACGGATTTTTAAGTGTAGGATGAGAGAAAAAAAGACATATAATCCAACATACAAAATCTCAATTCTAACATATTTCTAAAGTTTATGAATTACTAGGTCTTATTATTAAAGACTTAATGTACATTAGTGTTTAATCCATGGTATTACTAAGGTTAGCTCAAAATAGAAGAATCACTGAAGTATAGCATACTTTCCGCCACAGTTCACTCAATTTATAAACATTTCCTTTTAATATGTCAAATAAACTTAAAATTATAATATACTTAAAAGAAAATTATTAAAAAAAATATTGAAATAAGTAAGTTTTGCTGTAAAGATTTCTGCCTTTTACCAAAGGAAGTAGACTTTTATCAAAAAGACCACCCACGAGACTCTGGGAACAAACAGCTTTAACAACGGGACCCTTTCTGCATCTCTTGTAAAGTATATATATATATATATATATATATATATATATATATATATATATATATATATACATATATATATACTATATATATATATATATAGATATATATAATATATATATTATATATATATTATATATATATATATATATGATATATAATATATAAATATATATATTATATATATATATATATATATATATATATATATATATATATATATATATTAGTTAATATATAAGTGGACCAAGATATTTAATATTTGTGTTCCTTTGCTTTTCTGCCCCGGAACTTGTTATGTTACAGAATGGAAACAGTTAGGAGAATAGACTGATATGAAATCCGGAAAGGTAATTTATATACACCTTTTGAAGGTAAGTTAGAAACTTTTGAGACTGATTTGAAGGAGAAATAAATTTCTATGGAATATTTAGAGTGAAAAAGAATTTGGAAATCATTAATGTAACATTATACGTAAAAAATATCTTCGTGTAATCCTGGGGTATTGGAATTGTTATAGAGAAGGCGTCAAACATTTTTAACTCTGAAAAAAAGGTGAAACGGAATTGCAAAAATTTTGTGTTCTGAAGTCTTACTGTACTGGTAAGGGTATTGATGCTGTTTGAAGATTTCTGCATGTCTAGGATGATGGGGAATTGGATAATACCCTTTTAATAGAACTTCTATATGATGATTTCACATCACGAGAATTATTTGTACTTCATGTTTAGAGCCAAAGAGACATCCTAGAAGTTGCAGGAAAGTAATCAGTATGGTTATAACAGCATAAGTTTAAAATGTGTTCTTTTAGACTCCTGAGGCACATGTGAATTGTCATTAGGATCAATTTTGAACTAACTATCGCGAAATAAAGAAATTTCTGTCTCCTATTAACACAGATTTCACAAATCTTTAATATTTTTTTTTCTATGTTGATCTCCGAGAATTTTATTGAACCACATTGTAATCTATCCTTCTTACTTGTTAGAAATATATAAGATAATTAATGTGGATTCCAAACCTTCAAATTATTGGTAGTGATGTTGGAAGGCGTCTGATTTTCATGGTACTATTCCCTTTAGCGGGAAGCTATGGATTCTTTCTTTTATTTTATCTTTGACTAGTGTGTATATATTTATTCTGTATATTTTTATTTCTGTCCGTAAAATTTTAGAAAAAAAATAATGGATTGCATATGAATATATTTAAACCCTGGCATGGTTTTGATAAAGATAACTGTAACAGTAGTAAAGTCTCCCAGATCTGTTTGCATGAAGCTTTTAAAATCCTATATTAAAACATGAAGAAGAACTGCTTCACTCAGTGGAATTAAAACTGTCATACGAAATGAAAGTCTAATTGCTTTTGGATGTTGCGTCAGAGAAGCGAACTATTTGCAGACCATCAGAGAAACGCAAAACCAATTACTTTCTCGTCAGAGTTGAAGTTCATATCTTTCATTCCGAGGGCAGTGCGACTGTGCGCCAAGCTTGATTTTATTTTTGTTAGGAGATAATTAAGTCCGTGCAGGATGGTGGTCTTTTACCACTTCTGGATAAAGAGTAGTTAGTTTTCTTTTGAAAAACATTCAACATTTCTCATGAATTTAGCTATATAATGTATTCACCAACCATTGTAGTAAATAGATATCTTTTGCTGGAAAAATCTGGATTGACAGTAAAGTTTATCATTTACGGTTACTATAATCGAATCAAAATAAAAGAAAATGCCGAAATTAGCCATGCAACCAGACGCGAATATATTTTAAATAGTTTCATACAACTTTGCTTTCTTTCCAACATCTCGATTATGCAATTTTTAATATATCCTGGAAGCCTGACTGGTTCTTTCACCTTTGTCCTTATACTGAGAAGTCCAACTACCGTCAAGGCTAAAGGTTTTATCTGTAACAGTCTATCTCAGTTGTTATGGAATGGTATAATTTTCATGGTCGCTTTTTGTAGTATTGTTCTCTATACATCACTCGTTATAGAGAGACGGATAAAGAATAGTAACAAAGTCTCCTGCGTCATTTTCTGGTCAAGTAATAAGTGATATGAAATTTGTAATTCGGACCGTATGAGGATAGTAAGGCTCAGGCGTTTCCGGAAAAGGAAAAACACTAAAATGTGACTTTGAAAGGTTACTCTACTTGTGCCATGACAGCAAATGGATTATAGTCTGGCTACTATACTTCTTGTGAAAATGTTCAATGTTACTTCTTTTACAAGGGAAACAGTCATAGTTCCATACATTACGATTATTTAGTCTTTAAAGATTTTTATGTACGTCACAGAAAAATAAGGCATATAAGAGTATGTGTATGTAGCACGTGTGTATGTAGTTAGACTAAACTTATTAACATTAAGTTATTTCCCTTATTATAATAAGCTTTGGGTCCACTTCTCCATCCCCACCCTCCCCCTATTATTTAAATCCTTTGTCTTCCGATCTCTAGTATCTTCCTTCTTTGTCATAAGATATTCCCTTGTTACTCAAGTTGTTTTCCTCTGCCACTCAAGATAATCAAAGGCGTCTGAGATTTCGTAAGTCCTGGTAAAAATTCTCTTTGAGCTCTCGCATTTCCGACGATGTTTTTGTTCGGAAGATATTCTTATTTCTCATGTAAAAAAAATGAGGTGCAAAGAGGCCAGAGATTTCAAAATAATTTTCATTGGCCCCACTACCATTGAAATTGATAAAAGCAAATGTATTTTGCCAGAAATGTAAGCTAGTAACATATTTCTCTTCATAGAAGAGTTCGACTTATTCATGAATGTGACTCCTCTCCTTTTCCACTCCATTAAATAATTTATTTGCTTGTATTCTTTTGTATCTAATATTAGAGAATTAGGACTAAAGGTGATTTACTATGTGGCTGGCTGACGAAAAGTTTTAAATAAAACGATATGTCTCCTTGTAGAGCTCGGCTGTCAAAACAGACCGAGAATTCGACTAATCATTTAATGGTCTGAATACCATAAGAGTTAATTCCAACAATAAACGAGAATGCAGTGTCTTCGGAATGACATAAGTGTTAGTGTATGAAAGATACCTTGGTATGTTTGATGTAAAAGAAAGACTTTGATTATGTTCACTGAATTTATTCCCTTGTACCCTTATACTAGATATTTTATTCTTTTGTTAATGTGGCATTAAAGTACCTACGTTATCATTAATAAGAATATATGCAACTTACACCTCCTAAAATTTTGTATGTCATGACATTAATGACTTTTTACCATACTGACAATTCTGTTGCTTCCAGGATAATCATTCGGTTAGCCTGAGATTGTCCGGATGGTTACTTCTAATTTGTGTCCCTTAAGTATTTTATATCATTCCAAACCTCTTCTCTCTATATCTTCCCTCACTTTATCTCGCCAACCAACTCCCTGTATCCCGCTCGATCATCTTCCTCTGACAGGTTCTTCCCAAGCTATCTTCACTCTTTCCTCGTCATCCACCCTTAACGCATGCCCCTACCATCTCAGTCATGATTCTCTTATCACCTCTTAAATCTTTACTAAGGCTGGTCTTCTTCTTATTTCGTCATTTTCCAATCTCTCGAGCAACGATATTCCCATAATCCACCTCATCATTCTCATTTCTGCCCTCTCAAGCTTTACTTCCTCTTTTCCTCTTAGAGCCCATTTTTCTGATCCATATATTAACACTGGTCTTATCATTGTGCTATAGATCTTGACTTTTATTTTGATTGGCATTTTCTTAACGCATGCAACTCGATATCTCTCCAATTCCAACACATTGCTTTTATCCTACTGTCAACTTCAGCCTCACATCCTCGCTCTTGGCTTAAAGTAGATCCTAAGTATATACACTTTTCTGTTTTATAATCGAACCTCTTCTTTCTTGTAGTACTATTCGGTCTCTATCTTCCCTACTGTTCATCAAAACACCTGTTTTATTCACACTCACCTTTAAACTACCCCTATCTAAAGACTCCTGCCACTCTCGAACTCTTCCCTGTAGGTTCTCCTCATCTTCAGCAGTAATCACCAAATCATCAGTGTACAACAACTCGCACAGCACTTCATTCCTGATCTCTTTATTCAACATATCCATGACCAGCACTAACATGTTGCTGACCCCTGGTGTAATCCAACACTAACTTCAATGTTTTCTGTTTCCCCAAGTGTTATTATTACTTTTGTGCTCATTCTTTGATATATCATCTCAACCAGCCTAACCAACTTTTCTGAGATTTTCCTTATCCTCAAACACGAAAGCATCACTTCTCTTGGGATTCTATCATATGCTTTCTCTAGGTCTATAAATGCACAATAAAGCTCCTGGTTTCTCTCTAGCCTCCTTTGCTGTAGCTTTCTTACCATGATGTTAGCATCCACCATCCCCTTCCTCTCATGAATCCATGCTGCTGTGTCCCAATCTTTACAATCTCTCATAATCTCTCAACCAGTATCCTCTCTAAAACTGTCAATCCATGCTCTGTTAGTTTAATTCACCTGTAGTTACCAAAAAGGAATTTTTGTTTTAAAAAATGTTTGGATAAGAAAAATTTTGTCGGTGCTCCACGGGCTTGATCCAAGGAATCAAGGATTCAGACTGTACAGTGATGCTCTTTACCCACAAGGCTATCCTGACTTCTTGAATCCGTGGTTCGAGCCCATGGATCTCTTATCAACTAAAAAAATTTTCCTTCAGTTAACATATATGAAAATATATGAAACGTACTACAAAGTTGTCAAGGTCGATTACCTGAGCGCGACAGGGATTTGTACGTCCTAAATTCTTGGTCCCATGGTTTGAGTCCATGAGGTGACGAATTTTTTATCAACTAAAAAATTCCCTTTCGGGTAAAATATATGAAAATATATTAATTCCGAGGTAGGGCGAATAAGTTATCTAAGGAAATTTGTAGCTTAATGCTCATTTATATATATATATATATATATATATATATATATATATATATAGATATATATATATATATATATATATATATATATGTATAGTATATATACATATATATATATATATATATATATATATTATATCATATACATATCATATACATATATATAAATATATATATATATATATATATATATATATATATATATATATATATATAACAGGATGGAGAAAAGCCATCGTAGCATTATATTTTTATTGTCCAAATTTTCGAGACTTTGGGTCTCATCTTCAGGGTTGAAAAATATACAGAATACACAAATTAAAACAAGACTCAGAATTTAATATCAATAAAAATGGAACAATATAAAACCTAAATTATTCTAAAAAAATTAATAATTTAAAAAATAAACTAAAATAAAAATAAAAAGTGAAGAATGCTTAAGTCAGTACCTATCTCTATTGAAGTTAAAAACTGAGTGACGTTCTCTGGTTTGGAAAGGAGGACGTCAACTATGCTATAAACAAAACTGTGGAAGAGGTCTGTCAATTTAATGGGGGCACAAGTTGTTTAATTGTTCCATTTTTATTGATATTAACACTGAGTATTGTTTTAATTTGTGTATTTTGTATATTTTACAGCCCTGAAGATGAGACCCAAGTCTCGAAAATTTGGACAATAAATATATAATGCTATGCACACACACACACATACACACACACACACACACACACACACATATATATATATATATATATATATATATATATATATATATATATGAATGACTTGATCACGAAGTATATAAAACGTGATGCTAATATATAAATAAAGGTTTGCCACGGAGGAAAAAATGAAAGGCGAGAGAGCCAAGAACTTTCGGTCTAGACCAAAGGGTCTTGGCTCTCTCGCCTTTCATTTTTCCTCAGTGGCAAAATTATATAATATATATATATATATATATATATATATATATATATATATATATATATATATATATAATATATATATATATATATATATATATATATAATTGTAAATTTTAGTTTGGTCAAAATCCTAAATCTCCGAAAGTTCTTCACTGATTGCTTTGAAATTTTGGCACAGCATTCCATTCAAATACATGCCTGTATTTATAATGAGGTTTCATCCTACCTCCACCCCCTCCGAAGGGGGTAGGAGTGAGAAGGGACTCCCAGCAACGGATCTGATTTTGACATAAAAAGGGGTTGGTTATCCCGTAGACTTAGTTACTTTACAAAATTTTCATCCATAATATCTGTATCATATGACTTATCATTTGGAAAAGAATAGTATGGAGTAAACATCAATGACATCAAAGAGGGTGGACTTTTAGAAGGGGGTTGACAGAGAGAGAGAATGAGAGGGAAAGGAATTGAGAGAGAGTAGACGGCGTGTTAGGGAGAAGAAAGAGGAAAAAAGACAGAGAGAGTGAGAGAGAGAGAAGAGGCATTGTTTTGAGGGGAGGGGAGATAGAGAGTTGGTATTAGTGAGAAGAAAGAGGGGAAGAGAGGGTAAGAGAAAGGAACAAGAGGAAGAGGAAGAGATGAAGAAAGAGTAGAGGGGGTGTTAGGTAGGGGAGAGATGAAAAAAGTTAGTGACAGATCTTAACTTACAGACCTTACAGCTCATTCAGGTTGCCCAGGTCCCTCAGAGTGAGGCACCTCCAATGTCTACCAGAGAATTGCTAATGCATCTTCCAGTCTTGGATGGTCTGGGATGCAGCTTAGATATTTGTCAAGGTTATTCTTAAACACATCTACGCTCACTCCTGATGAGCTGGCAATGCATTGAATAGACGCTGCATTATCGATGCTGGTGCGTAGTGGATTAATGTCCTGTGTGCTTTCCTTAGTTTTCCTGGTATAGTTTTGGGCACTATTAATCTACTTCTGCTTGCTCTTTCTGATATTCTTAGCTCCATGATGTTTCTGTTTCCATGCCTTTATTATCATGTAGCATTCTCTTCTCCTTTCTAGCTTATATAACTTTAAAAATTGTAGTCTCCCAGTAGTCAAGGTCCTTAACTTCTTCTATGCTATGTGTAAAGAACCTTTGTATACTATCTATTTGTGCAATATCCTTTTGGTAGTGTGGGTACCATATCATATTGCAATATTCAAGTGAACTAAGTACATACGTTTTCTAAAGCATAATCATGTGTTCAGCTTTTCTTATTTTGAAGTGCCAAAACAACATTCTCATTTTTATTTTGCATTTTGCCAATAGTATTGCTATTTGATTATTGCATTACATGTTCCTATTCAACATCACACCAAGGTCTTTAACTGCTTCCTTATTTGTGATTGTCTCGTTATTAGGTCCCTATATGCATATAGCATTCCTTCTTTATCTCTATAATTTATTGATTCAAACTTCTGAGTTTGATACCATCCTATTTTCCTCTGCCCATTCATATATTTTGTTTAGGTCTCTTTGTAGCCAGTTCCTATCTTCATCACAAGTAATTTCTCTACTTATTCTTGTGTCATCGGCGAAACTTCTCACTAACCGAGTCCTTGACATTTCTGTCTATGTCTGCAATCATAATAAAAAACAGCAATGCAGCTAGCACCGTAATTTGTGGCACACTGGATATTTAACTTAGCTTCATCCGATTTCACATCGTTTGCAAGCACTACCTGTTTTCTGGTTTGCAAAAATTCTTTAAATGTCTTCCTACTTTGTCCACAATATTATGCTTTCTAATTTTCTTCGCTAATATAATTTGGTCTACCTTGTCAAAAGCTTTTGCAAAGTCTAGATAAACCACATCTGTTTCTTTTTCGTTTATCATATTTTTATATATGTTCTCACGATGGACTAACAGTTGGGTTTGTGTACTTTTACCGGGTACAAAACCATGCTGTCCTTTATTAAACAAATTATTTTTCATTAAATGTTTCATAATATTTTTCTTCTTTACCCTTTCATACACTTTCATAATGGATGATGTTAGACTCACAGGCCTATAATTACTTGCCTCTAGTCTTGATCCACTTTTGAAAGTAGGGGTAATATATTCTAATCTATGTTCATCATAAATCTTGCCTGTATCTACACATTGTCTTAATAATATTGCAAGCAGCTTTGCTATAGAATGAATTTCTTTCTTTAACAAAATAGCAGGTCAGGTATGCCATCTGGTCTGGCTGCTGATCCATTTTTAATTTCATTATTAGCCTGCATGATATCGGATTCATTAATATCTGTCTGATAAATATTCGCTATTTTCATCTCTTATTTCTAAATCATAATCTTCACTATCAATTCTAGGTGTAAATTCTCTCTTATATCTTTCTGCTAATATGTTGCATATTTCATTTTTTTATTTGTTAATCGCCCTTCATTTCTCAGAGGGCCTATTTCTACTCTTCTTTTATTCATCTTTTTTGCATATGAGTAAATTAGTTGGAGCTTTTGCCTGATATTTTTATGGGTCTTTTCTTCTAAGTCCCGTTTTTTTTCTCTCTCTCTCTCGTTTGGTTGTATAATCTTTTGTTCTGCATTTTCTATCTTAATTTTTAGGTCCATCATTTTCCATGCATTCTTTTCTTTTGCAAGACCTTTTTTTTTTTTTTTTACTTTCTGATTTTGTGGAACAAGATCCTTCGGTCTCTTGGTATGCATGACTGATGTTTACTTGTTTTCTTCGCTATATACTTATCCCCTATTTTCTTTAATTTTTTATATAATATATCCGTATTTACCTGAATATTATCACTTATGAATATGTTTTCCCAGTCTTTGTTTAATTCTTCATTGATTTCTGACCATTTTATATTCTTACTATAGAAATTGAATTTTCCATACCCTTCCCACTTTTTCATCTCTTGCTTATCTCTGTTTTCACTTGCTTTGGAACAGACTGTTAATATTATGACATTATGGTCTGAAATACTCGTATTATACACTATTATTTCTTTAACATTAGTCACCTCGTTCACAAATACTGTGTCTAAAATATTCCTTTCTTGTTGGCAGGGGATTTATTTGCTGAATGTTGTGTTCTAGCAGCATATCTAATAGCTTTTCAAATTGCCCCTTATCTTCTGCACTACTATTACTCTCTTTTTTAAATGTATAAATACAACCACAGCCTCCTATTCGCTCTCTCCAATCTACGAAGGGAAAGCTAAAGTATCCGGATAGGAGTATAGTCCAGTCTTTGTGATTTCTATATATATCATCCAATTTTTCTATTATTATGTCAAACTCTTTAGTATTAGGGGGTCTTTATATTATGATGTTCACTCATTTTTCAGATTCAAATTCTACCTCTATTAATTCACATTCTGTGTTACTATATTTCTCACATATTTTTCCTTGACTTATGTCTCTCCCATATATTGCGGTTCCCCCTTGATTCCTATTTTTTCTATCTGATCTATAAGTTTAGAACCCCTTTATTTGATCATCATTACCAGTCTCTGAGGAATACCAAGTTTCACTCATAATCATTATATCTATTTTTTTCAGTTTGGGTTAGTTCTTCTAAGAACTCTATTTTTTTTTTTTTTTGAGTTACTCGTAACTAAACCTTGCGCATTCATCACGTTGATGGTTTGCGTGTTATCCCCATCATTTAATATGGGTAATACTAAGGATTTTCCCAAATTTCTTTCCTGCTCTGATATGTTGTTCTTTTCTTCATTTCCAGAAATTCTGACATTAAAGAATCCCACTTTTCCAACACATTTGATATTCCATCTTCATATTTTTTCATTTTGTGTATGTATCTGCATTTGTCTCCGTATCTGCACCATCCCCTGGCATTGTATATTCAGTGCTTGTTCCTTGTACTGTACCTATAGGTGCTAATGCCTGAAATCTCGATTCTGACATTTAATAACGTGGTGATGGCTTGTTTTTTTTTTCCTTCACCTCATGTTCTTTGTTCCTTTCTTTATTTGGTTCATTATCATTTTGATTTTTAT
The DNA here is from genome assembly GCF_015104395.2 of Macrobrachium nipponense. Taxonomy (NCBI): domain Eukaryota; kingdom Metazoa; phylum Arthropoda; class Malacostraca; order Decapoda; family Palaemonidae; genus Macrobrachium; species Macrobrachium nipponense. Next base: position 71,316,918 of record NC_061100.1, read on the forward strand.
TATTTATTTGATTTTGATTTTTTGTTCATCATGGCTACAGTATTCATATATCTACATTTTTTTTTTAACTTCCATCTTTTTCCTTCTTTCAAGTTTTTGCATATTTTTAGATGCAGATCGCTGCATTCATCCTCATAGCCGTTTAGGTATGCACATTTGCTATAAATCTCATAATTGTGACATATCTTGGGATGCTTGTAATGACATCTGTCACCGAATCTGCAATTCCCTCTTTTCAAAAGGGTGCAGACTGTGACTTTCTTTTTTTTCCTGGCTGTTTCCCATTGGTATGAAGATCCGTGTACAGCCTCTTTGGGAGTTGTCATGTCGTAATTTATTTCTGTGTATGTATGACGCTGTATTGCCTCATATGTAGTATCTATGAGTATCTTTGCATCCATACTCTTGTCCAGTTCTTTGTTTTCATTATTATATTTTATTACTTCAGTCTTATTCTCTTCTTTTCTGTTTTTCACTTTTTCCTCTTACTCATCTTCATCCTCTCCTAATTGCACATTTAGTCTTGATTTTATAGCATTATCTATCCATGTTAGACATGTTGAGCATCCATATTTTTAATTTTGCTGCACTTCCGAACATTGAGGATGAGTAGGTATGTGGCATTTCCTGATCAGGTTTTCTAGATTGCAATGCCATACTACATCTTACATAGATTACATGTTTTAGGTATGCGTTTTCCTATTGCATCAACCAGTATATTTACTATATTCACCTTCTTCATTTTCTTTGTTGGAACTGTTGATTGAAGTAAATTTTTTTATGTCTCTTGATCACTTGAAGTTTATTTAGTACTCCTTCAATTATTTTCATAATATTTTCTGCAGACTTGCTCCAGTTTGAAGGATCATATCCTTCCAATATGTCTATGGATATTTTTGCATCTTTTTGGTTAGGGTTGATATTAATCTCATAGATAAGAAGCGTCAGTTTCCTTCTTGCTAAGTCTTCATAATGAATATCTGCAAGGCAAGCAAGATTCCACCATTTCTTACCACTGTTGCTGCCAGACACTGCCATTATGTTCGAATTTTTAATTATTCACTCGAAAAACCAACTTAGTTAATACTTTATCCCACTATTCTGACACTAATCTAATCACCGACAGTTCACGAACACTTCTATTTATAGTTCGTTTTCTAGTTGTGTTAAACGCGTGATATCGGTTGATTATTCAGAGCATGAGCGGAAACATCTCACCAAGCGAAATGACACTGACTAAGAGAAGAGCAGTTGTTTGGGAGGAGAGAGAGAGAGAGAGATAGAGAGAGAGAGAGAGAGTTGATATTAGTGAGAAGAAACAGGGAAAGAGACAGTGATGATTTGAGAGAGAAAGCGAGAGTAAGAGAAAGGAGCTTTCTCTTTTCTTTCTTTTTAGTCGAGGAGCCAGTCACCAAAATTGAGATTTACCCTATACAGTGAGCCCCTCATGAGCTTATGCATTTTTATGATAGATTAGTGTGTCTCACACCATAATTGGAATTGTTCTTGAAAATCTGACCTTTCGAACATCTCGATACTGCCATAAATAGAGCCATATATAAATCTATCTCAGTAGCACTGGGTACTCTGATTATCTGATATGCCATATGGTTGTTCATTCAAGTAGCCACTTAACATTTTGGTACGATAACCATGACAGTATATAGTAGAATAAAATACATTTACATTTAAACTGGTTTTATAATATGCATCACTGCCATTCTCCCAATTTACCAAAAACGTTATATGTTATTCCTCGAAGATTTAGCTATAATTCACAAAGTATTATAAGTAAATTACAGAAAATTTTTCAAAATTTGCACAATTTACCAAGAACTAAAAGAACTATCATTTCATATGAATAATAACTGTATTATTTGGTCAAAACTGAATGCTTCCTCAAAATCCGTAATTTCCATCTTCACTAAACGAAATCAAATAACACCAATTATCGATCAAGTCAACTGGGATATGATGTATAATGTTACATATTTGTATCGTGGCACATAATAACAAGAAACAAATAAAAAAAATAGGACACACACACACACACACACACACACACACACACACACACACACACATATATATATATATATATATATATATAGATATATATATATATATATATATATATATATATATAAAATAACACACACACACACACACACATATATATATATATATATATATATATATATGTGTGTGTGTGTGTGTGTGTGTGTCTTATTTTTTATTTATTTGTTTCTTGTTATTATGTGCCACGATACAAACATATATCATTTATATATATATATATATATATATATATATATATATATATATATACATACATATATATATATATATATATATATATATAGTGTGTGTGTGTGTGTGTGTGTGTATGTATATATATATATATATATATATATATATATATATATATATATATATATATATATATCATACTAGTTTTCAAGGCAACAAATAATACATCAATTATTAAATATCTATGGTTGGAGAAACTCTAAGCATCATCATCATTTGATATGTCCATCTGCTTACACACACACACATGCTAATGGCGCCACGGCATGAACAAGCTACATCACATTCCATTTGCTCATGAATACAAGGGCAGTTTTTCACACACATCTGTTTGCAATGGCAAAATAGTGTGCTTTGTATTGATGATGGTAGTAAATCTTTTGTCATCACTACAGGATGTACTGTACCACTCGGTAGCATCATCCAGCCAAATTCAAGTGGTGACGGAAGAGATGGGTGAGTCTGCATGGTTTTTACCCAAATACATGTTTGGAAGATGGTCCTTAAAACATATTGACGAAAGGCATCATCTGTAGGTGGTTATAATTTAATGTTCTTCTTCCTTGCATATAAGTGATGTCTAAGTGCATTGAGATTGTTGAATTCCTGTGGATGGTAGGAAGGAATAGTGGCTGGCTTTGTCACTGTAATTATTTGGTCAATTAAAGAAGTATTGATATTATCGTTTCCAACTGGGAGCAGATTCTTGCTAGATCAGCTTTTTGAATAAATGTCGCAACATAGAACGTTTTCTTGTTTTTACCATAAAAGAAGCTAGTAGTATCAAACCCACTTAAGGCATGTACTAAGGGAAGCATCTTTGCCTCATCAGCATCTATGACCTCATTGATCTGATGAATAGGGATGAATTGGTGTATTGTTGACATGTATAGCTCTCTTCAAGCCTCCTGCTGCTAAGTAATCATATACATATACACTTATCACCACAATGTCTGAGTCAGATGCCTTAATTACAACTGTTGTACATCTCACATGGATAAAGGCTACTATAGACGTGAATAAACAGGTGTCAGCTTCTTCTTGTGTGGATGATAACAAATTCACGATACCATTATCCTTTTCCTTTTCTTTAAGACTTGTATTACTGTTTCTCATTATTCTAACCTCTTGCCTATTTTCAAGCCCACCAATCAAGACTACAGTTACACCATCTGGAATGATATGGGCCAGATTTGACCACTGTTCATAAAAAAATCGTAACAAATGAGCTTTACTTATGTTACTTGCGAGAATGCTATCACAATTTCTTATGACGTGGCTACTACTGATGCATTTGTGAATGTCCTCGTCTATCCCAACATCCACTGGCATCTATCAAAATGATTCCACTTTCCATGTTCCCATCATACCTATATGCTACTAAGTGTATTTCACTATAACTTGTTTCTCTCACAACAGCACTAAGGATACGGCAGGCATATGCATCTTCTTAGTCATTGTTGAATGGCTTATATGAGTGTACCAGTGTCATAGCATCCACCACAGTGCCAGACTTGCTCTTCCGTTCTGCTATATCTAGAGGCCACTCAGTCAGATTGCACTTTTATTTCAACATTCCTAAAAGTGATGACTTATTCCCTGTTCTTAGTACAATCCTATCACATGATGATTTCATTGAGGCAATAGATGGATGGTACTTTCGCAATTCATGGTTCAAAACTTCCTTCAGTTCCACAGAGTGACTATCTCTTTCTAGTTCCATCATCATTCGTTTCAAGTACACTGTTTCATTTACAAGATCATTTACCTTCCTCTTTTTTTGTTATTGGCTTTTCCACGGTGTTATAGCTTTGAATGTGTGAATATTAGGTTTCTTAATTTTACCAGTACTCATAAACTCAGCTAATGCTTTTTTTCCGTGTGATCACGTGAGTTACATTGTTTTTTCTTTGTTACACTGCTACCTTCATAATGAAACTCATCCTGGATATGCATATTTGCCATCACCCTAATTGAATTTGATATTGCAGCTGAAAATGGTAGAGTCTTAAACCACCTGGTTTGTGCATTCTTGTTCATTGTTATTTCCTTTAATCCTGCTTGACCAGACCTACCTTTTGCATCACAGTTCTGTGAACAATCCAGTGTCATATCTGTCCAGATTGCATTAAATTCTCTAGAAGACTGCTTCACAGTAAAAAGTCCATGTTCAAATGCCTCATAAATTTCAGGAGCCTCAATTTGAAGGTTGCCCATTTCATGTAGATAACACATCGCATACTGTGTTAATATTTTTGGTATGATTAGCAGCTACTACCATTCACCACTCTTCTCTGCATGAATGTATGACATTAGGATTTCTATTATATGTAAGTAGTTACACCAAAACTGCTAGGTCTTGCTGTCATTTTTACAAGATTCTAACTGATCTATAAAATTTGAAAATGTGGTAGAAGTTTTTGAAGTTTGTGCATTATGGGAGTACCCTCTTTTAGTTCCCTGCCCACACTTATTCCTTCTTGAAACACCTCATACACAAGCACGTGGGCATTACTTGCTTGATAGTAACCTTTACCAGAGAGGACTTTTTCTGCTGTGTAATCTTTCAGTACATTGCTGAAGACAAACAGTTCTTTCAAACCTGAACCATACATAAGCTTTCCAATTGCTCCTAGATAGTTTGTTAAGAAATGGAAGCCCCTAGCCTAAGAATCAGGTTTTCATATTCACCTGGTGCATTTTTTCAGTGTGTAAATAATCTCATAAATGGATTCATCTTGGGTAATAACAGTATGTATCCTCCCCATCTTTTTGTTGGTTTTCATGCATATTTTCACTGCTGCTGCTACAACTGCCGGGTGAGATGGTGAATTGGGTATGAAGAGGCAGTACCCAATTACTGTAACTGAAATGTGTTTATGATTCAGCATAGTGTGTAACACTTTCCATCCAGGGCAAATAACTTCTACCTCAAGAAGTTTACTAGGACAAAGTCGGAGTAATTTTCAGTAGAGATTAATACTTGGGGTATCTGATTGTGAGCCCTTCAAGAATTCGAGTATCATGCTGTTGGCCTTTTCTGGGAACAGCTTACGATTCTACTTCTTTATAGAATGGACTGTGTTTATTGACATTATGGAAGTATCATAATACTCTCTATGCGTGGTACGCTTGTGTCTTATATCCTCAGGTACCTTGCCAAATACATGGCCTTCCAGCATCCCTGGCTGGTACATAACCATGTTTGTCATATGCATACTAGAGCCATCAAATGTACATTCAGAGAAATCTAAATTATCAATTGCAAAGTGAGTGAACTTACCTGAAACTATATTTGCAGAAATAAATATATTTTCATCATTTGTTTGTTCATAAACTTCAGCCTCTACAGCTCCTAGGAACCTTTGGAGCTCACTGTAACTTATACACAGTCCCAACCAACTAAGCATAGTTATGATATCTTTGCTCCTAGTTTTATGATACACATATACAGCTATAACAACATGCTTGGGTGTATGCAAACCAGTTACTGTAAACACAATGTCTTGTGAGAAGTTTAAAACACTTTTATGAACTTTTTGAGGATTAAAAAGTTCATTTTTACCCACAGTATCTGGAATTTTATCAGAAAGCAGAAGTGTAACTAGATTGTAAAGACTGGGTAGAGTTATTGCCACTGATTGGTCATTTGAGACTTCATGAGAATCTAACCTACTCTTTTTGTACTGGGTTTTCATATCCCTTGAATCTGATTTAATTTTTAGCTATGAGAGATAACGGTACTATTTAAAGGCGTACTATGCTATTTATAATGCTTTGTGTAAGTTGGTGCTACATTTTATGTAAATATCAACCTTTACCGATAGTTAGGAATAAATGTGGTTTATATTATATAATTTCCAGTAAATTTAGCAATTTTGAGTAAATATTCCTTATCTTAGCTATGGTATTTGATGAATTGCAGTTTGACTATTTAACCAAGATATAGGAATTTTCAGGTAAATTTGCCCAAAATCATTTGCTTCATTTAAAAAATGATCCAAAGGCCTAACGATGTAATTTGTGGTATATCATTTCCATCTATATTGTATCAAGGTCGCTTTCACAGAATATTACGTGATTATATAAACAAACAAACACATGGCATAACATTTAATGAAAGTGGCCAACGCAAATAAGATAGATTAATCTAGAGAGCAATTTATGGCAGTATTTAGGTGTTCGAAGGGCCAGATTTTTAAGAGCCGTCCCGATTATGGTGTGCTATATATTAATCTATCTAATAAATACATCAAAACGTAAGGATAAATCCCTTATTTTAACAGATAGAGGTATTTGGCTCCTAGACTCTTTCCATTCAACCAGACTGAACCACAACAACGCTCCGAAATTTCTTCACCGATTGCTTTGAAATTTTAACACAACATTGCAATCGAATATGCACGTGTTTTTATAATGGGGTTTCATCCTACCTTCCCCCCTCGGAACGGGGTGGGGGTGAGAAGGTATTCCCTGAAACAGAGCTGGTTCTGACTGTGATACAGGGCTGGTTATACCTGTAGACTTAGTTACTACATGATTTATTATACATAATTTCTGTATACGTATGACTTATCAATTGGAAAAGAATACTATAGGGTAAACATCAGTGACATCTAAGAGGGTGAAGTTTGAGAAGGGGGTTGACAGAGAGAGAATGAGAGGGAGAGGAAGTGAGAGAGTAGATCGGGTGTTAGGGAGAAGAAGGAGAAAAAAAATACAGGGAAGGTAAGAGAGAGAGAGAGAGAGCAGGTGTTTGGGAGGAGAGAAAGAGAAAGATAGAGAGAGAGAGAGAGAGAGAGAGGGGGGGGAGTTGGAATTGGTGAGAAGAAAGAGAGAAAGAGACAGTGATTGTTGGAGAGAGAAAGAGAGAGTAAGAGAAAGGAGAGAGAGAGAGAGACAGAGTTGGTATTTGTAAGAAGAAAGAGGGAAAGAGACAGTGATAGTTGGAGAGAGAAAGAGAGAGTAAGAGAAAGGGAGAGAGAGAGAGAGACGATTGGTATTGTAAGAAGCGAGGGAAGAGACAGTGATAGTTGGAGAGAGAAAGAGAGAGTAAGAGAAAGGAGCTTTCTCATTTCTTTCTTTTCCATTTAACCAGATTGATCTACAGCAATACGTAGCCGGGTGCAGCTAGTGTATATATATATATATATATATATATATATATATATTATATATATATATATATATATATATAATATATAGAATATATATATATATATATATATATATCAGCGGGGATGACCTAAATTGGCTTGCCTGTGGATGGACCTCTTGGTATGAATACCACCTTCTCTGTAAACTTTTCTCATTCATCTACCTGAAGAGGGACACAGCAGTCTCTGAAATATAGTACTTTTCTCTCTATATTTTGGTGTTTTTAGATTTATATATCACACACATATATATATATATATATATATATATATATATATATATATATATATATATATATATATATATATATATATATATATATAGAACCGAAAGTACTCGGCTAACTCGCTTATTCATTTTTTTCCTTCGCGGCAAAAAAACCTTTTTATATACTACTATATATATATATATATATATATATATATATATATATATATATATATAATATTTTTTTTGTGACAAAAATCTTCCAAATGTTCAATGTGACTGGGGGAAAAAGTGCCTAGAAAGGGTAAAGGAGGCCAGCTAACCATTTAGAAATTTTGTAATTGAAAGCTTCGGCAAATGAAACGTTGGGTAATTTAGGATTAATTACTTTAAATTTCTCTAATAGTTCAATACTACTCTTTTTGTCTTGGGCAATTAATCTTACTTTCCGAAAAAATTCTGATTGAACGTTTTGGAGGGGATTTTTCGTCAGTTTGTCGTAAGTGTTTGTGTCGCTAAGGAGTTGGTTGATTTTGTCGAGGTACAAGTCTTTGTCCATTATTACGATTTTGCCGTCTTTGTCGGATCTACTTATTATAACATCTAACTTTTTAGATGTTATAATAATAAGACCTTTTCTCTCAGTCACATTAAACATTCGGAAGATTTTTGTCACAAATTCAGAGAAGCACATATACTATTTCACAACATAAAACTTTTAAGCCTTGACGTAGATTTCCTATTCACAAAAGTAGTAATACAGGACGTTCTTCAGTTTTTGAGAGAAAAATTATTCCCCGATTCAGATCATTTCCCTTTGGCGCTTGACAAAATAATAAAGTTAGTTGAATTATGTGCATCTAATAACGTATTTTCATTCGGGGAATCACTCTACAAGCAAAAATTCAGGTGTAGTAGGGGTAGTCGTTTAAATCCTGTTTTAGCCAATCTGTACATGGAATACTTTGAAACTACAATAATAAATATACAATAAAACCCAAAAACATGCTGAGGATGAGATATGTAGATGATATTCTAACATTTTGGGATAATATGTGGGGCAATTTTAATGATTTCCTTTCAAAATTAAACGCATTAGTGCCCAGCATCAAATTTAAAGTTGAATGGAAAACAGACGACAAAATTCGTTTTCTTATTGTTTTAATAATCAGAGACACGACAGAATTCAAATTTGCCATATACAGAAAACCAACGTTCTCACTTTCATACATTCACTACTTTAGCTATCACGACATTGCTATCAAGATAGGTGTAACCAGCAACCTGTTCTTAAGAGCCTTACGAATTTGTTCCCCAGATTTCCTGGAAAAAGAATTTGAACTAATTCGTAAGCAACTTTTGTCTTTAAAGTATCCTGATCATATAATTGAGAAAGCAATTCACAAAGCAAACACAATTTTCTACCGACCCCCTAAAGACAAGACCAGAGATACACCCAACAATAAAATAAAGATTCCACACCTGGACACAATTAAGAAGGTGACTCAGACCCTCGGAAAATCTAACCCTTTTGCATTTACTTACCCAAACACCTTAGCCAAATCCCTGATTAACGTCCAAAAAAAGACATCCCCCAAGGACACTGGGGTTTATCAAATCCCATGCCAGGACAGTGACCAATCTTACATCGGATTTACAGGTAAATCACTTCCCCAGAGATTACTACAACACAAATGGTAAGTTAGGTATGGACAACAGAACTCAGCTATTTTCAACCATATAAATGAACATAACCATAGAATAAACTGGAATTTGTCACATATAATTTATAGCAGCAACTGCCGGTACAAGAGTCAAATGATGGAATCGGCCTTAATAAAAGAGAGGCAGGTAATGAACATCTCAAAAGGAGCATGGGTTTCAGATACATTCAACAAGATTTTCATTCAACCAACGCTTAAGAAGATTAAAGGAAGATTATCAGCGGGGGTGACCTAAATTGGCTTGCCTGTGGATGAACCTCTTGGTATAAATACCACCTTTTCTGTAAACTTTTCTCATTCATCTACCTGAAGAGGGAGCAGCAGTCTCTGAAATATAGTACTTTTCTGTCTATATTTTGGTGTTTTTTATGGGCTCCTTTTATTAGATGGAATTCTGTTGTAACAGAACAGTTTTACCAGTCATATATATAAATCATATACATACATACATACATACATACATACATACAATATATATATATATATATATTATATATATATATATATATATATATATATATATATGCACGAACACACACACATACATATAATCGTGAGAGGATATAAAGAATTCTATAAGCATGTGAGATCGCCGTAGCGCAATCAGTGAAAGTTTGAATATACAAACAAGAATGACTGCATTTAGGCCTGGGGTTCGTTAAAAAAATTCCCCGAGATATAGGCTGCGCAATTTTGTTTCGTTTACTTTAGAGCATGAAAAGGCACTGTGGATATTTTTTGTTTTGTTTTTACGTTCGTTAATCGTTCATTGTTTTTTGGGACAATGGAAAGCATTTCCATAGAAAATGAGCATGGTAAACTATGCTATTTTTCTTATAATTGGACAACCATTGTTTTAAAATGACTGTTCCACATTTTGGTGGCTTTTGTTTAAGTAAACACAATGAGATGGAATGAGCAAAAGCCAAATGTGTTGATTTATTCATGCGTAGCTTTTAGTTTAATTGGAATCTGCACATGCAAGTACAAACACTCACATGCATGGTCCTTATGTAATCTATATATATATATATATATATATATATATATATATATATATATATACATATATAAATATATATATATATATATATATATATATATATATATATATATATATATATATATATATATATTAAGCCAAGGCCACGGGAAAAATAAAAGGAGGGTCATACCCTAAAGCAGGTAGGGATGACTGATTATAACCTTGATCAGTCATCCTTACCTGATTTAGGGTATGGTCTGAGTTTTTCTGTAACACTCACTACACATGACTATGTTAATATATCTGAAGCCTTTTGTAATTTAGAAAAATTTGGTAATATATCTGATGATAATCTTAATCTTGTTAAAGGTTTTATAGATGGTGTAAATTCATTTCCCTCCTATTCAAATGTACCATTAAGATTCTTAAAAGTGTACAAAAAGCTGAAAAACCACGACGAATTTCATTTTACGAATGCTGATAAGTCAATGCAATGGTTATACTAAATAAGCAAGATTGACAAAGATAAAATATACTTACTGCTGAGTGATGTTAATACCTACGATATACTGACCTCAAATCCATCTGAACGTGTGCTTTCTGATTTTAATAAGAAGTTCAAAAATATCTTAAAAACAATAAAGATTTGTTTAATTAAACAATTAAACAACTTTACCTTACTTGTATGGTCTTGTTAAAGCACATAAACCTGGTAACCCCATTGGACCAATTATCATCTCAGTTGAGTCATGTACTTACAAGCTTTCAAAATGGCTGGATAAGATTCTTTCACCTGTAGTAAGAAACATTTCGAATTCTAATATTAAACATAATGTAGATCTGATAGAAAAACTAAATAGCACAACTATTAATTTTAAGTTTAAAATGATTAGCTTTGATGTTGTATCTCTATTTACAAAAGTACCTATAAATGACCTGCTTGAATATTTAGCTTAATTTTTAGATAATTACGTTTTACCCTTGTCCACTCATAACATTTTAGAACTGGTTAAACTCTGCATTTCGCCTGTTTTACGTAATTTATACATGGAATTTTTTTAAACAAGATTTTTACCTATTAATTTACGTGATTTAGATATGTAGATATTTTTTGCATATGGCCTCTAACCGAAAATGTAAATGCATTTCTTATCAAACTGAACAATTTGGTACCTTCAATTAATTTTACTTATGAAGAAGGAGGTGATGGTTGTCTTTCATTTTTAGATGCAAATGTTCACAGTACTCAAAATGACTTCAAATACTCAGTGTATAGGAAACCTACAGATGTAAATTCATACATTCACTATTATTCTAACCATAGCAATCAAGTCAAGAAGGTTACTTTTTCCTCCATTCTTTTAAGAGCCTCACGTATCTGCAGCCCAGAGTTCTTCAGGAGAGTTTGATAATATTTTTAACATATCGGAAAAATTAAAATACCCTAAATATTTTGTTGAATGTGCTTTACAAAGAGCACAAAAATCTTTTTGTTCTGTAACTACGGAGAGGCTTTTCATAATGATAATATGCTTGTTTTATCATATGATGTTCTCTTACGGAGGGTTCTAATTGTTGTTTATAAATTTTCAAATACATTGAAAAACATACTAATAAGGAATTCTCCCAAAGTTTCTCAGGGCTGCAAGTGTTTTTACAACGGACAATCTGGGAAGGGACTGGACACCAGAATTAAACAACATAGATATAGTGTGAGAATGGAACAAATGTCGAATATTTTGTTTTTGCACATTAATTATTTTTAGTCACATGATTCATTGGGAGGGGGAAAAGGTTGTCTTATATTGTAATGATATAGCTCGTAGAAATATTATTGAATCTGCTTTTATTAAATATCACGGTGACTTAATGAATGTAAGCCAAGGTATGTACAAACTAGATCCACTTGTTGTTAACGAGATTTGTAAGGGTGTTTCTTTTTAATCACCTGTTGAGCTCTTTTATACCTGCTGTACTGGTTTTAACCGGACTTTGAATACTTCTGTTTCAATTTTTTTCAGCTTTTATGTTTACTTTGTTAGATGTTCTCTGTATTTTTAGCATTATACTTCGAAAATGTATTGAAATAACAGGAAAACACTTGTTACTCATCCTACTATTTTTCCTGTGGCCTTGGCTTAATATATTGTCACGCTCTATTTAGTGACATATAAGCATGTACCGGGTGTTTCGAAATTAGAGGCTCCCCCCACTCCGCCTCCACAGAACGAATGGAAAGTTATGAAGTTTTCTGCTATAGCCAATCTCCAAGTACACTATCTAAAGTTTCTATTAAGCTATTTTTCATTTTACATTTCTTATATTTTCAGACTGAGTGGTGGAGTTAGAGACAGCCATGGCTAACAACTTTGAGGAAATCAGATGGATCTGACCAAATCCGGGTATAACCTTCAGAAAGGCCAGGGATGCTGGTGTATCCTTCATTTCATGTTCCTGGATAGCTAACTACATTAGAAGAGATGAATCCTTTGTTAAAAGAAACTGGAACAAATATCCATATTGGGATGAAGCTGACTTTTTCCATGTTGCAGCATCAGATGAATTCTTCATTTACACAGTCAGGAAGCCAAATCATAAAAATGATATCATTTGGGCTGTAAAGTTGGATGACATCAGCGATGACGTGCGCTATCGCCAAGTTGTGAAATTTCCCGAACATTTGGGAATTTTTCTCTGTTTCACAGTCAAATGGTTAATGTGGATCATCAAAGAAAAAGGACAGTCATAGAATGACGAATACTTCAAAGAAACTGTGCTTACTGGTGGAGTATTTCCTTTTCTCAAAGATCCTGAAAATGTGTTATCTGTTGAAGAAGCCACATTTTCATATGATACATACATACAAACATACATACACACATTGCCAAATATATAATAGATATATATATATATATATCTATTATATATTTGGCAATGTGTGTATGTATGTTTGTATGATTGGTATGGGTGCCCGGGCCGTCGGTCTGACCGGACTGAGATTCGGAACGGAGATGGGTTTCCACCCCAGGAAGGTCGAGACCTATGTTCGGGAGCCCGGGGTCCCAAAATTTCTACTTCCCCCCCTCCGAAGGGTGAGAGATTCCGTGAAACGGGCTTGCTATGCCCGTCGACTTAGTTACTTTACAAATTTCTGTAAACATATGATTTATCATTTGGAAAAGAATACTATAGGGTAAACATCAATGACATGAAAGAGGGTGGTTTTAGAAGGGGGTTGACAGAGAGAGAAAATGAGAGGGAGAGAAAATGAGAGAGAGTAGACCGGGTGTTAGGGAGAAGAAAGAGGAAAAAAGGCAGACAGACAGACAGACAGACAGGGAGTTGGTATTACTGAGAAGAGAGAGGGTAAGAGACAGTGATTGTTGGAGAGAGAGGAGAGAGATAAAGAGAAAATGAATAAGAGAGAGAAAAGAGAGAGAGAGGATAGAGAGAGAGAGAGAAGAAGAGAGAAGAGATTATTATATATTATATATTATATATGATATATTATATATTATATATCATAGTATATATTATATTTATATTATATATTAAATATCATATATTATATATATATTATATATTATATATAATATATATATATATAATATAGATATATATATATATATATATAGTATATATATATATATCATATTTATCTTATATATATATATGTATATATATATATATATATATATATATATATATATATATATCATATTTGTATATCTATATATATATATATATATATATATATATATATATATATATATATATATATATATATATATTATATATATATATATATATATTCTCGGTTTACACGGACAATCTAGCTGCGGACCCGCTAGTAATATATATAAAATATATATATATATATATATATACATATATATATAATATATATATATATATAATATATAGTATACATATATATATATATGATATATATATATATATATATATATATATATATATATATATATATATATAATATATATATATATATATATATATATATATAAGTAAATGTTCGTTTGTTCAAAATTTTAAATCTCCGAAAGTTACTCACTGATTGCTTTAAAATTTTGACACAACATTGCATTTGAATACGTACATGTTTTTTGTGATGGGGTTTCATCATACCTCACCCCCTCCAAAGGGGGTGGGGGTGAATAGGGATTCCCTGAAATGGAGCTGGTTCTGCACGTGAAACGGGCCTGGTTGTGCCCTTAGACTCAATTACTTTACAAATTTAGCGTACATAATTTCTGTATACATATGACTTATCATATGGAAAAGAAAAATATATGGTAAACATCAATGGCATCAAAGAGTGTGGAGTTTGAGAAGGGGATTGACAGAGAGAGAAAGAGAGGGAGAGGAAGTGAGAAAGAATAGACGTGTTGTTAGGGAGAGGAAAGAGGATTAAAGACGGAGAATGTTAAAGAAAGAGAGAGAGAGAGAGAGAGAGAGAGAGAGAGAGAGAGAGTTGGTATTAATGAGAAGAAAGAGGGGAGGAGACCGTGATTTTTGGAGAGAGAAAGAGAGAGTAAGAGATAGGAGCGAGAGAGATAGCGAGAGAGAGAGAGAGAGAAAGAGTGTAGAGGGGGTGTTTGGTAGCAGAGAGATGTGAAAAGTGAGTGAGAGAGTTACAAGGAGTTACAAGGATTAGGATGTCTCAAAGACTTGTTAGTCTATCCGGGGAGACATCATGTGCTCACTTATCTCTACGAGCAGGTTTTACTGTTCATTCACAGTGTCCTAATGATTTTGTATAGCTTTCTTTTAAACTCTTCCGCACCGTTGCTTTTACAACTTCTGGCGGCAGTTTATTCCATGTGTCCCATATCTTGTATGTAAAGAAGTTCCCACAGTGGGATGTGTTGTATCTCTTCAGTTCTAGTTTCCATCCATTATTTCTTGTCTGGTTATCATTTAACATAAATAGGTTACTGTCTACTTTTGTTATGCCTTTCCGTATTTTAAATATTTCTATTATTTCTCCTCGCAATCGTCGTGTTTCTAAGTCATGCATATTCAGGCTCTCTAGTAATTTGTGGTAACCTATTTGCCTGATGGATGGAATTAACTTTGTGGCTCTTGGTTGTACCCCTTCTAATCTATTTATGTCTTTTCTTAGTGTTTGTGACCAAAACTGTACTGCATATTCGAGGTGAGGTCTAAATATTGATGTGTAGAGCTGCAGTACCATTTTCTTGTTTCTGTATTTGAACTGCCTCCTTATGTATCACTAGTTTCTGCGCCTTCTTTTCAGCTTTTATGCACTGTTTTGTGGATTTTAAGTCCTTGGTGATAATGATTCCTAGGTCCTCCTCTTGTTCTACACTATTTATGTCATTCCCAAGCAGCATTAGCTGGCATGAGGCTTGTTTGTTCCTCTTTGTAACACTTTACACTTATCCACGTTAAAAGGCATTTTCCATTTTTTTACCACTCTCCTATTCTTATTATGTCATTTCTTAAACTTTCCACTGCATCTGGGTCTGCTGCATTTACACCCAGTTTGGTGTCATCTGCAAATCTGGCTATCCTGCTAGTTAAGCCTATATCCATTTCATTAATGTAAATCAAAAGCAAGAGAGAGCCAAGGACAGAACCCTGAGGAACTCAACTTGTTACATCTGCCCATTCTAATTCTTCACCATTTATTACGAGTCTCTATAATCTATAAGTTACCCAGTCTTCGATCCAGTCTGCTGTTTCTCCTACAAT
Source organism: Macrobrachium nipponense (assembly GCF_015104395.2). Taxonomy (NCBI): domain Eukaryota; kingdom Metazoa; phylum Arthropoda; class Malacostraca; order Decapoda; family Palaemonidae; genus Macrobrachium; species Macrobrachium nipponense. Next base: position 71,333,037 of record NC_061100.1, read on the forward strand.
TCCTAAAGCTCTAACTTTTGTCATTAGTTTCTTGTGTGGAACTTTGTCAAAGGCCTTTTGGAAATCTAAGTAGAGTATATCTATTGCTCTACTACTGTCATAAATACCAAGCATGTTATGAAAAAACTCAAAGAGGTTTGATAGGCTGGATCCGTTATGTCTGAAACCGTGTTGGCTGTTTAACAACAAGTTGTTTCTATTTAAGGTTTGACCCACCAATTTGATCTCAATCTGCTCCAAAAATCTTGCACGACCGTTTTTTACAACAGATTGGTCTATAATTTCCCAGCTCTTCTCTTGGACCTTTTTTGTAAACTGGGGCCACATTTCCAAGTGTCCATCCTTTTGGTGCCTTTGTTAGAGACAGACAAATAAAGAGCAGTTATTTTGGGAGGAGAGAGAGAGAGAGAGAGAGAGAGAGAGAGAGAGAGAGAGAGAGAGAGAGGGTATTAGTAAGAAGAAAGAGGGAAAGATACAGTGATGGTTGGAGAGAGAGAAAGAGAGATGAAAAGAAAGGAGCTTTCTATTTTCTGTCTTTTCCATTTAACCAACCGGAACTACAATAACGCTCCGAAAGTTCTTCACTGATTGCTTTGCAATTTTGACACAATATTGCATTCGAATATTCAACTGTTTTTAAAATGGGGTTCCATCCTACTTCCCACCCCCGCTCTCCGAAAGGGGTGGGGGTGAGAAGGGAATCCCTGAGGCGGAACTGGTTCTGCCCGTGAAACGGGGCTGGATGTACCTGCAGACTTCGTTAATTTACGAATTTGTCATACATAACTTCTGTATACATATGACTTATCATTTGGAAAAGAATACTATAGGGTAAACATCAATGACATCAAAGAGGGGGGTGATTAAGAATGGGGTTGACAGAGAAAAAGAATGAGAGGGAAAGGAAGTGAGAGAGAGTAGATGGGGTGTTAGGGAGAGGAAAGAGGAAAAAAGACGGAGGGTTAGAAAGAGACAGACAGACAGATAGACGGACAGACAGACAGACAGAGAAGAGCATGTGTTTTGGAGGAGAGAGAGAGAATTGGTATTAGGGAGAAGAAAGAGGTAAAGATAAAGTGGTTGTTGGAGAGAGAAAGAGAGAGTAAGAGAAAAGACCTAGAGGAAGAGGAAGAGAGAGCGAGAGTAGAGGGGGGTGTTTTATGTAGGAGAAAGATGGAAAAAGTGAGAGAGAGAGAGAGAGAGAGAGAGAGAGAGAGAGAGAGAGAGAGAGAGATAGAGTGAGAGGGAAGAAGAATAGTTGTTTGGGAGGAGAGAGAGAGAGACAGAATTGGTATTGGTGAGAAGAAAGAGTGAAAGAGACAGTGATTGTCGGAGAGAGAAAGAAAGAGTAAGATAAAGTGGTTGTTGGAAAGGGCGAGAATCAGAGAGAGTAAGAGAAATGACTCTCTTGTCTTTCTTTTCCATCTAACCAGACTGAGCCACAGCATCGCGTGGCTAGGTTTAGGTTAGTATTATATATTATATATATATATATATATAGATATATATATTATATATTATATATATATATATATATAGGTATATATATATATTTAATATATATGTGTGTGTGTGTGTGTGTGTGTGTGTATATATATATATACGTATACATATATATATATATATATATATATATATATATATATATATATATATGTGTGTGTGTGTGTGTGTGTATATATGTATATGTATATATATCATATATATATATATACATATCACATACTATATATATATATATATATATATATATATATATATGTAATTTAGAAAAATTTGGCAATATATCTTATGACAATCTTAACCTTGTAAAGATTTTATATATGGTGTAAATTCATTCCCACCTATTCAAATGACCATTAAGATTCTTAATTTTTCTATTTATTCGTGCGCTGATGTTTAGCTTAATTGGAACCTGCATATGCAAGCACAAACACTCACACGCATAGTCATTTATCACACACACACACACACGCACACACGCACACACACATTATATATATGTGTGTTTGTGTGTTTGTGTGTGTTTTTGTGTGTTTGCGTGTGTGTGTGTGTATGTGATGAATGACTATGCATGCGAGTGTTTGTGCTTGCATGTACAGGTTCCAATTAAGCTAAAAGTATCCGCACGAATAATAAAAAAAAATTAAGAATCTTAATGGTACATTTGAGTGGTGGGAAATGAATTTACACATATATATATATGTATATATATTATATATATATATCTATAGATATATTATATATATTATATATATATATCTATATATATATATATATATCTATATATATATATATATATATATATATATATATATATATCTATATAGTCATATCACATTTCCGTGATTCATATACATATATCGAGCTACAATGTCCTTTAATATCTAATTCGCTCTACCTCAGAATTAATATATTTTCATATATGCTTAACCGAAGGGGAATTTTTTCTCGATAATAGATTTGCCTGGACCAGGGCGCGAACCTATGGATCCTTTCAAACCCAGGAACGGGTAAAGCTTCACTGACGTTCCTGGGTTTGAAAGGATCCATAGTTCGCGCCTGGTCCAGGCAAATCTATTATCGAGAAAAAATTCCCCTTCGGTTAAGCATATATGAAAATATATTATTCTGAGGTAGAGCGAATTAGATATTAAAGGACATTGTAGCTCGATATATGTATATGAATCACGGAAATGGGTTGATATGACTTATATATATACTATATATATACATATATATATATATATATATATATATATATATATAAATATATGTATATACTTATATATATATTAAGCCATTTAAAAACGATGGTTCTCCAATTGTAAGAATAATGACACTGTTTATTCGTCCTATATTCTGTGAAAATGCTTTCCATTGTCCAGAAAACAATGAACGGTTAACGAACGTAAAACAAAACTAAAAAATATTTACAGTACCTTTTCATGCTCTAAAGTAAACGAGACAAAATTGTGCGTAGGCTGTATCTAGTGGAATTTTGTAACAAGCTCCCAGGTCTAAATGCGGTCATTCTTGTTTCTGAAACTGTCAGCATACTCAAGTCATCCGGGATTATGCTGCGACGATCTCACATGCTCATAGAATTCTTTATATACTCTCACGATTTTTTTCTCTCGTCTTTTTTTAGATTGAGTGATTGAAAAGAAGAAAAAGAATACCAATTTACTCTGGTATGGAAAAAATAAAATGAACCAAACACAATGGAAGACAATAATTATGATCAAAGGCAAGGATCATATACTTAGTTTAGGATGTAACTGGTATGATAAATTTTCGCCAATGTCCCTTATTTGAAAATGATAATAACAAATAAAGAAAATAGGTTAAGATAAGGATAAAGATAATACAGAACATAAAAAGCGTATCTTACTAACTTCACTAAAAAAAAAGCATGGACAACCTCAAATAACTTAACTAAATACGAAACTATCTCATATACTTTTCTGGACGATTGGTGTCCGTACTCGCCTACCGATTCGGTAGTCCCGAGTTTGATTCCCCGTTCTGTCAGCGTGTAATCAGAGGAATTTATTTCTGGTGATTAGAAATTAATTTATCAATGTAATGTGGTTCGGATCCCACAATAAGCTGTAGATCCCGTTGCTAGGTAACCAATTGGTTCCTAGCCACGTAAAAATTTCTAATCCTTCGGGCCAACCCTATTAGGCCTGTTAATCAGTTCAGTGGTCTAGTTACCTAACTTTGGTGTGATTTCCTCTGGTTTTGAGCTTTCCATTTCTCAAAATATGATACATGCTGTTCATATTCCCATTAACTCTTCATATCCTCAGACCAGGTCTTTTGAGAACATGACATTGACTGTAGTTTGCAATTTCTAAACTTTCGACGAGACCCGAGTTCTTTAATGTAATTGGAATATACTTGCAGTCAACAAAGCTTTCATTTTGTTTCTGTCTCCAGAATAAGACTCGTGGGATATCCTGAGTTCAAACGAACTCAGTGTATTTCATAAAAAATCATTTTATTAACCCCAGGTAGTGTTTAATTAACCAAATTATGCCTAAAAACGAAACAGCAAACACCTAATATTTTGAAGTGTCTTAATGTATTCAGCTAATGGCAGAAAGGTAGTGTGTACATGAACAGGTTATGAATTAGGGAGAAATTTGAATGGGGAGCAACTTCAAGATATATAATAATAAATTTCAGCATCTCGAAAATGGCTAAGCCTCAGGACAACATTTCATCAGATAATCATATGGGATTACACCATTTACTGAAGCAATAAACAAGAAAAATATCTAATATGAAATCATTGTCTCTACAAAATCTTTAATTTTCTCAAACGAATAATCTCTCTCTCTCTCTCTCTTACAAGGAGGGAGAAATGCTCCAACGATATTCCGCGAACTGTTAGAGTAAACGTTTCCTCAAGACTGGAATTTACTTAACACGTATCGAAGAAAAGCAGAAATTTCCTCTCTTCCACGTCTCGTCTTATCAGTTTGCCGTTTCTTCTTTTCTCATAGGTGCTTCTTAATCCGACTGATTCTTTGGCTTTTATCTTTATTACATGAATTTGCAGAATCAGTCATCGATAACAAATGATTGTTCGGACAAAAGAAGGCACCACCATGTGGCAAAAACTTGAGACCCGTCAACTTTCTGTGGAATTTATTATGGTTTAGGTTTTTGTTGTTTTCTCACACTAAAATCTTTATGACTTTTGTTAGAAACTCTTTTGGATTGAACAGTTGCAAATATCTTGATTCCTTAAGTTGTGAAACTTATCTTATAAAGGTATATGCGTTCACTCACCCTGTAATTTAGTTAAAATTAAATATTCTAATTCCTAGTAAAAAGATTTCTTTAGTATAGAAATGTAATGATTAATTCAATTTTCATTCATATAATGGTGAGTGGAGGCCAATTTTCTTTGAGTATATTCTGTTATTGTTTTGCGCCTGCTTTGTCATTTTGTGATGTCTGTTAGCCTCAACAAATATAAGCACGTGCTCCTTGTTGTATGATTTTGCATATTTTTTCACAATTTTATTTGTTTAGATTTTGGCACTTTGTTGAAACATTAATTCAAAATAAGCATAATACTATACTTACTAATATAACTTGAGAATCATATTTCTCAAATCAGTTTCATTATATTTAAAATGTGATCGCCACTGAGAACCTTAAAGTTTAGGGTGACGAGATAAGAAGCATTGCAATCAATTCTTCCTTGAATAGATTCTGTCGTTTTCACAGAAAATCTTATTTAAGATCATTAGTAATTTGCCCAACTGAAGATTCTTTCGGTTTTTTAAACTGTTAGAAAAAATTATTTTAGGAAACTCGAACAAAAAAAATTGTTATGAACTATACAACAAATTTAAATGTAACATGTTTTCTTCATTATATCTTATAATCAGTCCTAATTTAGATTTTCAAAGCTAATCAGGATGATGAAAATTGCATCAAAACCTGTCACTTGAATTCAGTAAGAGCTCTGTAGATCTAGATATACTTTCAGTTTCTTTTTATTTTTCAACTTGGGAAATTTATCTCCTCAAATAATGTGCTTTCGTCTCGTAAAGTAATATATATTTAGACGCTACAAAGAACCTGAGTAATGTCTGCAGTGCGCTGAATAAGGTGCACACTCGGTACTGCACTCCCATGGGTTTATTGACATTGAAAAATCAGCGGCCAGGAAAAGTGTGGTTTAATAAAGCAATAGCTCCGTAAGTATTTTAAGTTGAAATTAATCAAATACTGTCAATTTCGCCCATATGACATAATCTTTTGGCAATTATTCCCACAATGAAAGAATTTTAAAAGCATTAGGTATACTCCTTCATCTTATTTCGATTTCAGGGCTGTGTCGAACCAAAATTGCAATCTTTATCAATACGTTGTTCCGAGCTGGTCATTTGTAAACTTGCTCTTCTGATGGTTATTGATATTTGATCTTTGCCGCTCTAAAAGTCCAATGTAGTATAAGATCTGAGATCCAGTGAACATGGCGAATTTCTTACTAATAATTCAGAGGCTATCGTGAATGGTCCATTATCCATAAAACATCTATTCACCATAAGGAACTTTTGTAAAAACGACTTGTTTATATAGGGCATCATTCATAAAAATTAATATATACGAGAGCCCTTAACAAATGCGAGTCCTCTTGCATACAAATTTCCTTTCTAAAATGAAATATCTCGTGAATATGAAAGGCATTATGCATGAGAAATCCTTCACTCGTGATGGATAATATTACCTTTCTTTTTTAAGACATATTTACAGCTTCACTGTTGTCTGCCTACGTTCTCAGTTTTCCACCTCTAAATTTTCTTATGCCAAAAAGCTCTAATGATGATAAAACTATACAGGGGACATTTTCTTTTTATATCTGACGTCTGCTGAAACGCCAATGTTGTAGCTAAGAATGTCGAATCCACCGATATTAATGAGGTAATTACGATGAAATAGGTAGATCTTTAAGTATGCTACTGAACTTAATCAGAAAGATATAAGCAATTTATGAACTAAGGAATATTTTTTATGAAAAAAGTGTAAGAATAACCATTTCTTCTAGACAGGAAATTACCTGGCAGTTATAAAGAAATCCGAAAATCCCTCTCTTCTAACCCTTCATCTTGTCAGGTTGTTGTTTTTCGTCTATTTTCTCTCGTTTTCTTTCTATTCTCACTCTTATATCTTACAACCCATATTTGCAGAATCATTCAGAAACGGCAAAGGCTCCATGGTTCGGAGAAAGGAAGGCGCCACCAAGAGGCTAAAACTAAAATCTCATCAACTCTGTGGAATCTGTGTCGTTTTTGCCTGGTAGTTTTCTTGCAGTGAATCATTTGTTTGTTTTAGATGAAAAACTGCAAAACTTCTCGATATACGCCTCACTATCTTTTTCAACAAATAAAGATAGGAAGTTAATCTGACCAAGAGTTTCCTTCTCCTAAATTAATCTTTATTTGGCTGCTTTTGATTAACGTTTATGAAATAAAATACTCTCTGATGTCCATCAACAAATGCAAAAAATATTTCAAAGCACATTCACCTGAGTGAGAGTCATAATTTCGCCTGGTATTTTCAGGTACTGTTCTGCTCCTTGTCTGTTTTTTATCCCTTGCTTTAGGTGGAATCTAATGCTTTCCGACAAAATCCGTCCAAAATACTTTTAGTTAGGGACTTTTTGTGAGTTTTTAAATGATGTTCGAAACCGGAACTGAGCGTCCTTGTGTTCAATGACCTCTTATTAAAACTTAAATTTTGAAGCCTGTTCAGGATGTCACTTTGTTGTGATATTTCATTCTTGGTTATCTTATTATTCTTGTCTGTTTGTTATGTATAATAACTGTATTATCCATTTAGTTTGCTTTCTTCCTCCCGGTGGTTTGTCTGTTTGGAAATTCCACTAATGACCATTCTATCTTTTCATACATTTGCGAGCGAGTGGTGCTGTCTCCGTGGCTTTGTCGGAGAGGCTTTCGACTGAAGGAATGAGTTGATCTCTGAGCCTCATTACTCCTGACGAAACGCCTGCTTGGATATGTTTCAGTCAAAGTGTGAAACTAGCCATTTCATGTAATGGTTGGAAATTTCAGTCATTTCGCGAAATGACCATTTCACTCGGTCATTTCGTGAAACGACTAAAATATTCAGTTATTACATGAAATGGCTGGAAAATTGGTGTCCTCATTACTCAACGTGGCTAAAACTTTTGAGGGAGGGAGATTTTAGTTGCTATTCAGTTGTCTACTGGTGTTGTACAAGTTATAAACTTGCCTACCGGTGTGTTGCAGATTGTAATGGCTCAGTGTAATTTTGAAGTCAAGTTTACAGAAGCACTTTTTCAAAAATATCATCAGTGTAAAAAGAATTTGATTGCTAAAGAAGAGTACTACAAGACAACTGAAGACCTGAAGACAGCTGCCAGGGATCCATCTCCGAAGTCTCGTCATGGATACTACATTCTCAAGAAGTAAGATTTTATTATCTCTTATTATCGTTTCCGTACATACTTGAACTGAAACAGTCAGCTGGTGCAAGTAGATATTTTGACACTGTAGTTTAGATTTTTTGTGAATGTACCTAATTTATATATATATATAATATATATATATATATATATATATATATATATATATATATATATATATGTGTGTGTGTGTGTGTGTGTGTGTGTGTGTGTGTGTGGTGTGTGTGTGTGTTACATAAAGAGGGATTTGCTATGATATATTTTAAATATCATTGTAATGTGATATGCTATGACTTTTCTTAGAATGTAGAGAGTCAGCAATTGAACTTCCCTAGAGACAGTATTCGAGGTGATGAGCTTTGGGAATGCTGATGTGTCTTTTTGCTGATGTGCAGATCTGTGCATGTCCTATTGCTACAGGTAATTGCAGAGGTGACTTTGAAACTGGTTACAAGCAGTTCACTGGTGTGGACAATGTGTGAGTTTGTACGTATGTGCGAGCTTTTCCCCCTACATATGAGAGTGTTAAGTAACCATGATAGATAGATAGAGGCGAGGAGCCAAGATGGCTTCTGCAAAAGTGTTTATAGAGAAGTGATAGTGCATATTGTGTTGAATGGGTAAGCGTTATTATATTTATTTTGGCCAAATTGTGGCTGGATTGTATTTGAATATTTATTTCAGAGATGTTCTATTCATATGATCTTTTGATTATACTCTTATGCTTATCGGGGTGTTCTCCTGTCTTCTAACAGGCGATTCTGGAGAATGGGGAATTATTCTGGACAAAGGGAATTGATCTGGAGAAGGGGGATTAATCTGGAGAAATGGGAACTGACTTAATTACTATGGTGTACTGTATTATGATTTGCCCAGTTTTATGACTATAATATTGGATTATTGGAGTAGGAATATGGAGTGGGGTTATTTGAGTTCAGTCATTCATTTAATCTTTCTGTTAAGAACCTGAGTTAATTTAGCTAATTCTTTGCTTTTAGATAAGTGCATATTTTTGTAAGTTCTGTGTCTGATTTAGTGACCTTAGATAATGGAGGGGGAAGGTGTATCGAGAGAGAGAGAGAGAGAAAGAGAGAGAGAGAGAGAGAGTTGTTGGGAATCTCGAGAGAGAGAGAGAATGTGTTACCAATTGCCTTTGGACACTCTGGTCCATCGCTACCTTTTAAAATGTGAGAACGAAATGTTTTATCTCATTTTTAGTGGTGACAGCGTTTTTTGGACCGTATTACTCCTTTTGTGAGATTAATAGCAGCTATAAGAGGCTGTTTTCAGAGAGTCTGGTTGTGAGAATGTGTTAGATTTCAATTAATAGGTGATGGGTTATAAGAATTGTTCAGCCGTCGTTGTGGTACTGAGGGGGAAATTTTCAATTAGCGTCAGCATTTCTGTCCACCGTGAGATGCCTCAAGGGTCCCTTGTCACTCAGTGAGTCTTGTAAGTGCGTGTGAATGCTAAGTGCTTTCTCGCTCGAGTATCGGGTTGTCCTTACACATGCAGGTATGTGTATATTAGCGTGTTTTCGCATGAATCAGGCGATCGGGTGTTCTCTTATTGTAGATGTGTGTTACATTAGTTTTTTTGCTTTTGTGTATGAATCATTTTTGGAGTTAAAAGGCAGTTCAGATTACCTTTTTTTTCCATAGGAGCAGAACAGAACGTGATGTGTTTTTTTTTCTTAACACATATTTGGAGGCGACGCATACTTGGTTTTGACACATGTATATGAGTGAAGGTTTTTCATACATACAACTTGGTTCTTGGGGATGCTTGGATTGCATTTTTTTGGCCCTTGGAGACAGTTTCGCTCATACATATGCACTCAGCGTATTTTTTTGAAGAGCCAGCAAAGGGAGGCTGGTGGTGTCTTCCATGGGGGAATGCTTGAAGGGAGGGTGAACTTCCTTTTTTTTTTTCTTTGTGTCGGGGTAATGGGGGTCAGTTTGGCCTTAATAGGAAAGTGAAATGCCACATCAGCTGATAGCCATTGAGGGATGATGTGACATGCCCGTAGGGTTTCTTTTAGAAAGATTTTTGTTCTTTCTTTTGAGTAAAGAGAAAATGAAAGGAAATGCATGTGAATATGGTGCAAGTTTTCCTTGCGCTTTGGAGAATGCTTTTACGCAGTAGAAACATAATTATAACTGGGGATATAGAGATTATTTTATAATGGGAATGTGTTTGGGATATGGAGACTATTTTAAGGGGGCCGGCCAGAACCCCTATATATGGTGGTATAGGGGGAAAAATGCAAAGTCATGAAAAAATTCATGGAGCTTCATATGGCAATTGAGAATACGTATACGAAATATTTCGTCAAAATTCCTCTTACTTTCGTAGTTACAGGGTAATTAGTTATCGTAACTCAATAAGCCTAAAACATTGATCTGTACAAGAAAATGCAATATTTCTTCTATTATCGTAAAATTTTGATAAATATGTCAAAGAAATTGGGAGAAATGGCATCTGTAGACATTCCCGAGTCGAGAAGGAGACTTCAGGCTCAGCTACCAAGTCCAGTCCTGATTTAGTGCGATCACAGACTTCAAGTAGTCTACGTTCCATTTCACCTCTGCCATTCGCCCGCTTTTACGTATGTTTATGTATGTTTCGGCAAGAATTTCATCATGCCAATGAAGAAAAGACAAGGAAAACATCTCGCTAACATACAGACGAAGAAAAATCGCTCAAGTATTATTACAGAATATCATAATATATGCGTAGTTAGTGAAGAGAGAGGGGAGGGTTGCTTAGTAACGCCCCCGTCTTGCTTGACAGCACACGTCACACTATGCCCAAGGCTACGATCTTTGAGCAAAGGGATCTTCATTTATGATAAATAACAAAGTTTTGGTTTTTCAATACCCAAAATGGAATATGAAATTCATAATAATCATGATTTATTAAATTGTCTTTGTAAAATAAGAGTACGCCTTCGAGTTTCACCTCTTGACATTCTCTTCCATTTTACGTTTGTTTATCTTTGTTTCGGGCAAGAATTTCATCATGCCAAAAAGGAAAATACAAGGAAAACATCTCGCTAACATACAGAAGAAGAAAATTCGGTGTAATAAGCAGAGTTAGTGAAGGGGAGAGAGAGAATTGCGTAGGAAGGAGTGCCCCATCTTGCCTCAAGCAGTGCCCCAGGCTGCGATATATGAGCAAAGGGATCATCATTTATGATTAAATTATGATAAATAAAATAGTTTTGGTTTATTAACACACAAAAAAGAAATATACATTCATAATAATCATTATTTATTTAACATTGTCTTTATAGAAATACGAATTTGGAAAACTTTTGAACGCCGTATCTCAAACTATACTTATTGACCTTCAAAATCTATCTTCTCACTTAGTTTTAAAGCTATAACATTGGAATTTGATATACTCAGAAAGACATTATAGAACAATCAAATAGAGCCCTTTTTTCCAATTTTTGTTTCGTATTTTTTTTATAAATTTTTTTCTCCTGATTTATAGGGTTTATTTTTTTGCCATATTGAAAAATTTATATCTAGCAAAAAAATGACTTTTAGAAAAAAACTCATCATTCGATTGGAGGTCTACATCAGGTCTATATATGGTAGTAATCCCAGGTCTTAATATTAAATATCAAGGGAGGAGATAGAATTTGAAAAATGGTTATTTTCGGGATAAATCGCCCTGGCGTCAAAAACCGAAAGTCAGAGGCGAAAATCATATGCGGTTTGGAGATGTCCCAAGTCACCTTATTAAGTGGTATGAATATCAAAGTCCTGTCCTTAAAAAAGGGCATTAGCCGGCCGGCCCCCTTAAAATGGTGATGATTGGTGATGTCAAATGGTGATGCTAATGGGGTTGTACTTGGTGGTGATATTGGAGTTATGGGGAAATGGCAATATTAAAGCCTATACTGGTGATATTGGAGAATTATTACAGAGAATTATTACAGAGGATTATTACCGGAGATATTTTACGGGGAGATATTAAAGTGGAATTACTATGGAGAATTATTATTACTGGAGATATTTATGGGGATTCTATGGGAGTTCGAGGTGGTAATAATTTTTGGTGAATGTGACAATGATTTATGGGTGGTGATAACAATTCTGGTGAATTCTGGTGAATTTTGGTGGATCTGGTGATACTGGGGATACTAGTGATACTGGCGAGTTCTGATACTGGTGTTATTTCTGATACTAACATGGGTGCTTGTAATGAATACTAAGGGTGGTGATGTTTGTGACTATGGGAGGTACTAACCACAAATTTAGTTTTCCTTTTTTTTATGGGTTCAGCAGATAATTGCTTGAAGTCTACGTGAGTCACAGATGTTACAGGTGTCACGGGAATAGTCAACAGTGCCATTGATTTTTCTTTTTCCCTTTTATAGACATTAACCATCGCTGACGTAAGTTATTTTTATCATGGGCGAATTTGAATTTATTTTTCTCTCAGAATAGTTTGTGTGAATTTTTTATATCTCACATCATGACTTGGAGTCATTGTTCGGGAATGTGTTTATAATTTCAGCTGTTTGATGCTGCAGACAGATTTAGGGGAAAATTTTTGTTTGCATTTTTGAATGTTTAAATAATGGCACTACATCTTTTGTTCTGGATATTTGTGTTTCTGGAAATTGTTGGCCTCTTGCATAATTGTGTTTGTTGCAACTTTGCCAGAGATAGGAAACTTGATTAAGTTTCTGGTGGCCTGTGCTATAGTGAATATGGAAAAGCCTTTGCTTAGGCACTTTGGATTTGGAGTTTTATTGTAGTGAGTTATGGCACACTGATGATTTTTTTCTAGAATTTCCTGGGCAATTTTATTTGCCAAGTTTTTGTCCTTCTCAGCAGTTATGCTAAACAGATAGTTTATAGTTTTTGGCTGTAACATTGAGCTCCTTAGAGAGGCTTCTCGAAGTTATTTTACTGGAGAATTGGAGATATAATATTTTGGGCATTTGATATTTTTTATTTTGTTGGAGATAATCCACAGTTTAGGCCTATGGGGGTAAGAGCTATGTTTATTTTCAATTATTTATGTAGCCATTTTTTATGCAAATGGTAACCTTTGTGAGAAGAGATATGTGACAATATTTTTTAGTGTATCAGCTAGGTACACAGAGTTTCCTTTTTTTGATTACCCTGTTTGGAGATGTAATAATATTCGTTGGATACTTGCTTTTATTCCATATGGGGTTATTGGTGAAATAGAGGGGAATATGGTGACATGAGGTTATTAGTGAAGTGGAGTGGACTTCTTATATTACCTGGGTGGTATTATTATTAAAATGGTGATGTGTGGGTGGCATTAATCTTAGTGGTGAATTATTTTAGTGGTTATAATTTTTGGTGGTGATATGGGGTTTTACGAGCCAAGAGGGGTTCTGTGGTTCTTTTGGTGTGGTGGCTCTTAAGGGGCAGGTGGCATTGCTGCATTGTGGTTCTATGGAGATGTTGCATTTTTTATATTCACCAGTGGTCATTTTGGCAGCATATAATTGTGGAATTGCAGGTTTGCTGTGGTTCATATCCTGAGTAGGTGATAATTTGTTTAATATAATTGAGCAATATCATGTGGGAGTTATGTCTTTGGAGACAATTTTTGAGCACTTTGGTGATATCCTAGAGATAATTTTGTGAAATGTGCTGATATGGTGTCAGTATAGAATTTTTTGGAGAATCATGGGTTTCTGAAGTTGCAAGTCTGACTAGACAAATCTATACTGCAGTTCAAGCACCTGACGTGTTCACAGGTGGATTTTTGCTGATAATGCTGTGATGAGTCCGGTTGCTGACTCTTTTCCTTCAGTGTTGATTACTCAGAGTTTTGCACTATTCTCTGTTGACTATGGCATTCTACGGAAATGTATCTACGTAAGGGGTTGCTTTTCGGTCTAGGAATGTACCATTTGTTTATGAAGGACCTTAAAATAAATGAACTACTAATAAATTAGTCCCACATGTATATAGTTATTATTTCTCTCTCTCTCTCTCTCTCTCTCTCTCTCTCTCTCTCTCTCTCTCTCTCTCTCTCTCTCTGGTTCGATATTCTCTCACCCTCTTTCTTTTGCTCGATATATATATTTATATTTTCTTTCGTCTTTTAATTAATAATAATAATTTTTTGGGAAAATTTGTGTAAATTTCATGATATTAAATTGTATATGCTTCCGTGTTTTTTCAAAATGTACTGTTTTCTGGAAGAATAACTTGTTTACTGCATGTGTCCCCCCAAGGTGTGGCTACCCTCAGGTGTTTCCTCCTTTCTGTAGAGTGAAATCGCCCTTAATGCTAATCTTGTAGTGTCAGTTTAGATATTAAGCCTTCTTTTGACTATGTTGTCCTCTGTAAAATCAGTTTGCCTCAGTAAAGGGTCCGAACAGGACTGAAAGTACTTGGCTATCTCGCTTTTTCATTTTTTCCTTCATGGCAAAAAAAACTTTATTTATACATAGCATCACGTTTTATATACTTCCTGATCAATTATTCATATATATATATATATATATATATATATTATATATATATATATATATAATATATATATATATATATGAGTGTGTGTGTGTGTGTGTGTGTGTGTGTGTTTATATATATATATATATATATCTATATATATATTAATCTATATATCATATATATTATATATATATATATATATTATATAAATAATATAATATTAATTATTCTATATATAATATACTATATATATATATATATATATATATATCTATATCTATATATCTATATATAAATATAGATATGTATATATATATATATATATATATATATAAAGTTATATTTGTTTACATTGACCGTCCTCATCTCCCAGCAGTATTTAAGGTATTTTATTTCTAAAAGAAGCAGCCATGTCCTCTCCTAAAGCAACTGATTTTGGGAGAAAACACGCCGTAGTAAGGGTGGAAAGGAATTTCCGGTCTGACGGAAGCTTAGGGTAAAATAGGCAAGGCACGAGAGTAGCAAGGCCTCGAAATGGGTTTTAGGGACCTCTACAATAAGACCTATTTTCCTTCCAAATGTGCTGGCTGTTGTTTACCACTTTCAGGCAGTGCCCGAGGCGGTGTATGGAATCCCCGTGATTCAAAGAGACCCAGCATCTCTCTCAGTCAGAAGCGACTCCTAAAGCAAGGCGGACTGCGCCTCTACTCTCCTCCTTTGATGGGACGTCAGCCCTCTGTCCAAACGCTGGTGGGACTATCTTCAGAGCACGACACATGTCCAAGCCTCAAGTAATTAAGGTACGTCTAGAAAGTTAAACTCCAACCAGCTCCTTTTCCTCCAACATGACTCTTGCTAATTTCATTTTCAATTCTCACTTACATCCCTCTTAACATCAAAAGCCCTTTGTCCTCATCGGGCCATGTGCTTCCCCTTGTGACTTGTTAAAGACTAAGTCTTCAGTGCATACCTCTGTTACACACTAGAGTTCCTTTTCCCCAGTGTTAGAGAAACTGAATAATCATAACTTGTGCAAGAAGTCCCTTTTTTTTATCTGTCTAATCTGGGCTCTTTTCCAGATTCCCTGAGCCACGTGTCCAAGTTTTCGCTCCGCAAGTGTTGCATTACCGCAAGATTTCGAAAGCCAGCTTTTACGGGAACCTCATTTTAAGCCAACTATCATCCCCTTTGTGAGAGATAAAATTAGCCCCCGTGTGGACCAGTTGCATTTACTCTTTCTTCAGGCTGTTAAGCAGCCTCTTGTAAATAAATATATGTTAAGTAATTAGCTGAGTTTTCTGGTGACCTTTTTCTCTAGAGTAAATTAATACTATAACTCCTTTGAAGGTAAGTTCAAGTAATTTATTCTGCTTTTTCTTCACTTTTTCTCACTCTTTTGTTTACGTATTTGAGCCCCTTAAGGCCAGGCTTAATACGTAACAATATATATATATTATATCTATATATATATATCTATATATATGTATATATATATTATAGCTCTTATATATTATATATTATAGTATATATATATATATTATATATATATAGCATATATATATATACGTACATAAACCACTTTCCACTTTGCCACCTCACTTTTGTCTCTGGACGCAGAGTCATATAAGTAATTAAAGAGAACACGACTACAAATCCAGTGTTATGGAGGAGCGAAACATATAAGTAATTTAAGAGATCACGGCTAAAACTCCAGTGTTACGGAGAAGCGAAACATAAGTAATTAAAGAGATCACGGCTACAACACCAGTATTTCGGAGGAGGGAAACCACCGTTAGTTTCATTTAGTTTGTAATTTATAGATTATTCTTACTTTCCATATACTTTCTCCTATTTGAACCCCCTTCCCCTAATGGATGAATCTTTGTTTTACTATCTTCATTGGGTAAGTGTGTTGTTTTATGTAAATATTTTCAATAATATATGTAGTCCGAGGTTCAGGAATAACTTTTGTTTTGATGGTCTTCTATTAAATTTAAGTGTTTTTGTGATGTTTGTTCGCGCCCGTGAGTTGATTTTTGCACTCTTGATACTATTTGAGAGCTATTCCACTGATTGTGGTTGTGAACAGAGTTTGGTAAGAAAGGAATTTAACATCTAGCAACTGCGGAACACGACCGTTACAAGGACTATAAAAATTTTACCAAAACATGTCAGTCAAATGTATTAGGAGCTCTGTAAATGTTCTGTGGTGACTTACAGGGGAAGCCTTTGGTTAAGTACAGACCGCTGATTCCATATTACCAATGGAAGAAGCTCCAAATCATTAGCAACACATGCTTCTATCATGTCCACATTCAGGGCTAGATTTAGACTCAGGATTGCATCGTATAGCAGTAGTTTATTGAAAACAGGTTTATACAATTTCCCTTTTGATACTTCTCACCGTCATGATCTCTGCCCGTTTGAAATTCAAGTAAAATATAAATTCCGGGATGCAGAGAAAACGATGAATTTCAGACAGAAATGTAATGGGAGATATTCCCGTAAAGAACTTAATATTCCCTTGCGAAATCTCTTACATAAAATGTATAAATGTAAAAGGCAACAATAATTGAAAGGTTTAACGGTTACAATTTTATATGTATATATAAATATATATATATTAATAAATATATATAATATATATATATATATATAATACATATATATATATATATTATATATATATATATATATATATATATATATATATATATAAATATATAAATATATATATATATATATATATATATATATATAGATCCTATATACACATATATATATATATATATATATTATATAGGTATATATATATATATATATATATATAATACATATACACTATAATATATATATATATATATATATATATACTATTTGTTATTGAAATCTCTTGCGAATATGAAGGGTATAACGAATGAAGAAACTTTTGAATATGATGGATAATATTACCTACGTTGCAAGGTGAATTGATTTGCATCTCATTGTCCTGTAGTTTATCAGGTCTCCACATTTATGGGCCCTTTAGTCATTTCGAAGAAATTGCTTTTTTTACGAAATAAGAAAACCCTTATGGTGATCAAACCATGTAAATGAAAAATCGAAGTTTTAATCCCTTTCGATAGCTCAACTCTTAGTGAATTCTCTTTTTTATTTTCTGTAGGCTAAAACACCCAGTCCCACTTATACTCAGGGAGTAATTGTAAATTACCCATCAAGCCTTGATAGTGTGTATTACAGATAATACACTATATACCGAGGAAATGGATTCAAAGGGTTAGAGAAGATGCGAATAATAATCAATGCATTCTTTTATATAAAAACATTTTTCGGTTGAAAACAACGTCATTAAGGAACATTCTCCGTCTGAAATGCGAGAGCACAAAGGGAATCTTTTATCAGGATGACAAATTCTCATACACCTTTGAGTCGTCTGAAGTGGCACCAGAAAACAAGTCGAGTACCATGGGAAGATCTATGACAAAGAGAAGATCTAAGACAAAGAAGCGAGATATCTTTGAAATCCGGATCAGAAGACAAAGGAGGCGTTTAAAAGGGAAGAAAATCCATTGATTAAAATCAAGGGTAATAGATGAATGGTAAAATAGAAAAGGAAAATTATCAATTTGGTTAATGTGGAAGGCGTAGGATGATAAATAGATGCTTCAGTTTTTGCATATTAGACATCCAAAGAGAATTAATTCGGGAACTGTAAGTCCTTACAAGTGTAAACCTTGGCCGAAAACACAAGGAATACTCAAGTATATTATAACAGTACGAAACTGTTTATACAGCTTAAACGAAACATTTTAAGGCAATCTTAAGGTTAAATCTCAGCTCACATAAACGTATTGATCGTACATAAACTGACTTAATTTTTCTGTTATAAATAAGAAAATCTTAAAATAGGCCTTATCCTCTGTATTCTTATATAGTACGAATCAGAAGCCCCATGATGCCAACAACCAAAAAAAAAAAACGCACAAAACAGAGAATTAGGTAATTATAGAAAGACAATACTGAAAAAAAATTGGCTATCAAAAATTACATCATGTCACATCAATTTCACTAATAGTAATGAAAGATTTTTCGAAATATCTATTTTGGAAAATCTTTCGTGACATGTTTTAAGAGTCATTAACACTCATTCCCTCGAGGTGCGATTGATCATAATTTTTCGTCTTTTAAAGGAACCATGACACAAATGATCTTTCCTTTCTCGCTTATGCTTTTCTCGAGTAAAATACTGCTAAACACCTTCCTGATGGAAACAATGCCTATGCCAGTAATTCATACAGACTCGACTATATATACAATATACTTCAGCAAAAGCACAGTTAATACTCACACTCATTACAGCAAAACCTTTCTGCCTGCCAGTCATGCCTTACAAGCACTGGTCAACCTCATAATGGAAGTTTCATTGAACAAGTTTCAAGAAAGACATTACGTTCTGAAACTTATCTTTTGCATAAAATATCTCACTTTGAAGAACACAAGTTATATACAATAAATTATCACAGGTACGCAAAGAAAACTTTTATATATCATCATTGCCATGGGAAAGAAAATGAGTAACATGTGCATTTGGCGTCCAGTCTGTCCCATACGACACTCCTGATTGACTGTTGATGAGCCAATCACAGGTCTAGAAACTCGTCAGTGTCTCGAAATTTCATATAGTCAGCATCTACGTTCCGACCTATCCTGAGGGATATATCTTTCAAACGTTATAACTTTCATTATGCTTCAATATTCCCCAAAGATAAGTAGTATTTCCCATTTCCATCGCTAAACATCAATGATTTAAGGATTATAATGATATAAGAATTATGTGCTTCAGTAAACTTAATGCTAAAATATGTATAGTGAAATAAACATGAAATTTTGAATATTAGATATATTCTTTCATTCTTTACATTATTTATCGTCTTGTGTTTCTATAGTATCATAGCTTAAAATGCCATGGATGACAATGCTACCAAGAAATTATAGGTAGGGCTATCAATATGAAAATAAGAGCAAAAACATTAAGAACATTAATATCACTTTCTCTCTCTCTCTCTCTCTCTCTCTCTCTCTCTCTCTCTCTCTCTCTCTCTCATCTTCGTGTAGTCACGTCCTGCTCGCGTGATCAGTCGATGACGTCATCATCGTGATCGATCCCTCGATAGAAGAAGTCTTATGGGGGGAAAAGAATAATAAGACTATCACGCTCTCTCATATCCCATAGCGGAAATCTCTATATGAAAAAAATCGTTACTTATGAGAGATATTGATACCTTTTGGAGGAAATTCATTCATCCCATTGGTTTTTCTTTCACTACAATCGTTTCTCATATGTCCCTCATATTATTCCTTTATATATAATATATATATATATATATATATATATATATATATATATATATATATATATATATATATATATATATATATATATATATATATATATATATATATCTATATATATATATATATATATATATATATATATATAATATATATATATATATATATATATAATATATATCATATATATCTTATATGATATATATATATATATATATATATATATATATATATATATATATATATATATATATATATATATATATATATATATATATATATATATATATATATATATATATATATATATATATATATATATATATATATATATGTATAATATATTGTAATATATATTGTATATATATAGTATATATATATATATATATATATATATATATATATATATATATATATATATATATATATATATATATATATATATATATATATATATATATATATATATATATATATATATCTAATAAAAGGAGCCCATAAAAACACCAAAATGTAGAGAGAAAAGTACTATAATTCAGAGACTGCTGTCTCTCTCTTCAGGTATATGAATGAGAAAAGTTTACAGAAAAGGTGATATTTATACCAAGAGATCCGTCCACAAGTAAGCCAATTTAGGTCACCCCCGCTGATAATCTTCCTTTAATCTTCTTAAGCGTTGGTTGAATGAAAACTTCGTCGACGACATCCGAAACCTACGTGCCTTTTGAGATGTTCATTACCTGCTTCTCTTTTATTAAGGCCGATTCCATCATTTGATTCTTGTACGGCATGTTGCTGCTATAAATTACACGTGACAATTCCAGTTTATTCTATGGTTAGGTGTTCATTTATATGGTTGAAAATAGCCAAGTTCTGTTGTCCATACCTAACTGACCGTTTGTGTTGTATTAATTTCTGGGGAAGTGATTTACCTGTAAATCCGATGTAACATAAAACTTTTAAGCCTTGATGTAGACTCCCTATTCACAAAAGTACCAGTGCAGGACGTTCTTCA
>NC_061100.1:71358839-71366339 GCF_015104395.2 Macrobrachium nipponense
TCAAATAAAGCAGATTAATATATATATATATATATATATATATATATATATATATATATATATATATATATAATATATATATTATATATATATATATATATATATATATATATATATATATATTGTCGATTTAAATATTCATTAATATTACGTATCCGAGAGAGTATGCTGCTGAAAATAGACCTAGGCTTATCATGTGGGAAAATCAGAATTCCAATTTAGGCCCACTAAACGTGTCATGCAAATTATTTTATTGATCAAAGGACAAAATTAGTTTAACTAAACATCGTTTTCATAGAATGTTAACGCCTTGATGTATTATTTATCGGCTGTAGGAGACGAAATGACAACACCCCAGTGCAGTACGATATGTTGAGTCAAGACTCGAGCGGCAGCAAAGCCAACTTCAAAATCTTCGGAATGCTGTCACGAAGCTAGAGTTGAAAATAAAATTAGAAATCGTGGACGGTGGACCCATCGTTATATATTTTCCTTACTTTGCAAAATAATTATCTTTAATACGTTGAATAAGTCTACTCAGTTCTAATGTCATTTATTTCAAGTATAGCACCTTTGAAAGGAAATGTTATTTATTGTTAAGTAAATATTCTGGCACCTGCATATGGCAATATTTCCATAACGAACAATGAATTAAGAAACTACGCCAATTCTTCGTTGGCCGTCTGTACATACTTCCAACCCCCTCCCCCCCCCCCACCCCCGGGGCTGAAAAGAACGCGCGCATTGAAATGTTTTATGGTAAAAGTCGGTACGAACTATATCCGATAAACGCTTCTGGTTAGTGTTTTTATGTCAGCAAATAACTGAATTATTTCCTAAAGCAATCAGAACATCTTTACGAGGCTTAGAAATAGTAAAAACGATGTGATGAACGTGAAATTTTAACGAAAATTGGTAAATATTTTTTTGGAAATAATCATGAAAAATATAATAATTAGGTTTGGGGAGTTTGTTTTATACCTAGTGCGTAGAACTGTTTGATCTGTCACCAGGAAGCAAGAATTTTGCTATATATATGTTTGCTGATGAGCTGGAATTGATTAAAAAATGTTAATTTTTTACGGAGTGCAGTATTCAGATTTTCCAACCTACTTATCTTGACGTTTTGTATCGTAGATACGTAAGGAACAAAGATAGAAAAAAATTAAAGACACCAGTATAAAGCTGAAAAATTTTTCTATACAATACATAAAAAGATATATGTATTGTAAGAATAGAACTGAGCAATTGTCGTATGATTACGAACATTTTTTTTTACTACAAAAATTTTCGATAACGATTAATATATAGCAACATTGATATTTTTTACATTTTGCTGATAATCATGATAGAGTACAAAGAATGGCCGTTCGAATAATGTATAATATATAAACATTAAAGTTATGTACAGATGCACACACAGGCCCACCAAAAAATTTTAAGCGCATGCATAAATTCCCGCCGAACAACGAGGCTTGGTTTGATTTTCGAGTGTGCATATATACGCATACATTTTTCGCAATTACTCGGTAAAATGAATAACGCTAAGAAGAAAGTGAAAATACCAGTGGAAAGCTGAATAATTTATATATATATATATGTATATATATATATATATATATATATATATATATATATATATATATATATATATATATATATATATATATATATATATATATATATGAAATAACATCAATAAGTGTTCTCAGAAAAAAATGAGCAACTGCAGCTGCAAGACGGAAATGTGTTGTTTTTTGTATGTAAAATATATTGCACAGTTTTATATAAAAGTTGATTTTCTTACATTTTGTCGTTCCTCACGATAAGTACAAAGGATGGCCGTTTCGACTGATATATAATACATGCACTATGATACAATTGCGGATGTACTCAAAGGAGTTCAAAATTTTTATTCACGCACTCGTCAATCCTAGGCCTACAATACACAGGAGTATATATATATAATACATATATATATATATATATATATATATATACTATATATATATATATATATATATATATATATATATATATATATGTGTGTGTGTGTATATATATATATATATATATATATATATATATATATATATATATATATATAAAGTCATATCACATTTCCGTGATTCTATACATATATCGAGCTACAATGTCCTTTAATATCTAATTCGCTCTACCTCGGAATTAATAATATTTTTCATATATGCTTAACCGAAGGGGAATTTTTTCTCGATAATAGATTTGCCTGGACCAGGCGCGAACCTATGGATCCTTTCAAACCCAGGAACGTCAGTGAAGCTTTCCTACTACACCACCGCGAGAGGTAAAAGTTCATGTCGCCCTCTCACCCTCATATACCTTCGCGCGCAGGTAATTAGTTGGTTTGGAGACAACATCAACCCAACTCGACTCCGGTAGTGTTTGTAGTGCTTTTGACAACACGTAGCCAATCTATAGTCATATCACATTTCCGTGATTCATATACATATATCGAGCTACAATGTCCTTTAATATCTAATTCGCTCTACCTCGGAATTAATATATTTTCATATATGCTTAACCGAAGGGGAATTTTTTCTCGATAATAGATTTGCCTGGACCAGGGCGCGAACCTATGGATCCTTTCAAACCCAGGAACGTCAGTGAAGCTTTTCCTACTACACCACCGCGAGAGGTAAAAGTTCATGTCGCCTCTCACCCTCATATACCTTTCGCGCGCAGGTAATTAGTTGGTTTGGAGACAACATCAACCCACCTCGACTCCGGTAGTGTTTGTAGTGCTTTTGACAACACGTAGCCAATCTATAAGTCATATCACATTTCCGTATTCATATACATATATCGAGCTACAATGTCCTTTAATATCTAATTCGCTCTACCTCGGAATTAATATATTTTCATATATGCTTAACCGAAGGGAAATTTTTTCTCGATAATAGATTTGCCTGGACCAGGGCGCGAACCTATGGATCCTTTCAAACCCAGGAACGTCAGTGAAGCTTTTCCTACTACACCACCGCGAGAGGTAAAAGTTCATGTCGCCTCTCACCCTCATATACCTTTCGCGCGCAGGTAATTAGTTGGTTTGGAGACAACATCAACCCACCTCGACTCCGGTAGTGTTTGTAGTGCTTTTGACACACGTAGAAAAACCAATCTATAGTCATATCACATTTCCGTGATTCATATACATATATCGAGCTACAATGTCCTTTAATATCTAATTCGCTCTACCTCGGAATTAATATATTTTCATATATGCTTAACCGAAGGGGAATTTTTTCTCGATAATAGATTTGCCTGGACCAGGGCGCGAAACGCTATGGATCCTTTCAAACCCAGGAACGTCAGTGAAGCTTTTCCTACTACACCACCGCGCGAGTAAAAGTCATGTCGCCTCTCACCCTCATATACCTTTCGCGCGCAGGTAATTAGTTGGTTTGGAGACAACATCACCCACCTCGACTCCGGTAGTGTTTGTAGTGCTTTTGACAACACGTAGCCAATCTATAAGTCATATCACATTTCCGTGATTCATATACATATATCGAGCTACAATGTCCTTTAATATCTAATTCGCTCTACCTCTTGGACCTCGGATATATATTTTCATATTGCTTAACCGAAGGGGAATTTTTTCTCGATAATAGATTTGCCTGGACCAGGGCGCGAACCTATGGATCCTTTCAAACCCAGGAACGTCAGTGAAGCTTTTCCTTACATACACCACGCGAGTAAGTAAAAGTTCATGTCGCCTCTCACCCCTCTATACATTTCGCGCGCAGGTAATTAGTTGGTTTGGAGACAACATAAACCCACCTCGACTCCGGTAGTGTTTGTAGTGCTTTGACAACACGTAGCCAATCTATAATCATATCACATTTCCGTGATTCTATACATATATCGAGCTACAATGTCCCCTTCGGTTAAGCATATATGAAAACTATATAATTCCGAGGTAGAGCGAATTAGATATTAAAGGACATTGTAGCTCGATATAGTATATGAATCACGGAAATGTGATATGACTTATAGATTGGCTACGTGTTGTCAAAAGCACTACAAACACTACCGGAGTCGAGGTGGGTTGATGTTGTCTCCAAACCAACTAATTACCTGCGCGCGAAAGGTATATGAGGGTGAGAGGCGACATGAACTTTTACCTCTCGCGGTGGTGTAGTAGGAAAAGCTTCACTGACGTTCCTGGGTTTGAAAGGATCCATAGGTTCGCGCCCTGGTCCAGGCAAATCTATTATCGAGAAAAATTCCCCTTCGGTTTAGCATATATGAAAATATATTAATTCCGAGGTAGAGCGAATTAGATATTAAAGGACATTGTAGCTCGATATATGTATATGAATCACGGAAATGTGATATGACTTATAGATTGGCTACGTGTTGTCAAAGCACTACAAACACTACCGGAGTCGAGGTGGGTTGATGTTGTCTCCAAACCAACTAATTACCTGCGCGCGAAAGGTATATGAGGGTGAGAGGCGACATGAACTTTTACCTCTCGCGGTGGTGTAGTAGGAAAAGCTTCACTGACGTTCCTGGGTTTGAAAGGATCCATAGGTTCGCGCCTGGTCCAGGCAAATCTATTATCGAGAAAAAATTCCCCTTCGGTTAAGCATATATGAAAATATATTAATTCCGAGAGTAGAGCGAATTAGATATTAAAGGACATTGTAGCTCGATATATATATATATATATATATATATATATATATATATATATATATATATATATATATATATATATATATATATATATATATATATTTTTATGTACATATATATATATATATATATATATATATATATATATATATATATATATATATATATATTATATATATATATATATATATATATATATATATATATATATATATATTAGTCGGGTACTCACTCTTTATTGCTTCTCTTGGACTGCTTGGGGGGACGTATTTCTTGCTACCTATCACGATGTTGCATGTCCATGTTGTAAAGTTGATGGACAGGTAGCAAGGCCAGCTCAACTATGGTGTAGGTGGTGACAGGGGGGAGGGGGGCAGGTGGTGATGCCCATATGTTCTTCCTGTGGTACGCCTTGAAACACAGCTCCTTGCACAGGTGCACATTGCAAGCAGTGCAATAGCACCTTGTTACCTTTCGGTCTCCCCTTGACCAGCACCAACGACACCTCGACACCTCTTGCGCCGCTTGGCATGGATGAACCCTTGTTTGTGTCCCGCACTTGACTGATGCCTGACAGCTGGCTCAGATATCCGGGGACGTCTTGCAGGTGTGTCTGGTGAGCTAAGTGACTGCCGTTGTCTAACCTCTGGTGCAACTTGGTCCGTTTTGCCACCTTCGGAGGTGCTGGCTACTGGAGAAGAAGGAGGAGGAGGAGCTCTTTGCTGCTGACCTAGGTAGACACGGTCCCCATCCGGCCACAGGTCCAGGTCGAACTCGATCAGCTGTATTGCAAAGTTGACTATGAACATTTTCAAGCTCAGCTTCTTTTCCAGAATCGGAGAGTACTTCCGGTAGAGAGAAAAGGCACTGAACAATGCAATCTGGAAGAAATAAACAATGAACTTCTTCCTCCACTTGCTTGTACACCTCGTGAACTGGTAATATTTGACCACTTGGTCATAATGATCAACACCATCCATGAAGTGATTGTAATCAGAGATTGCCTTGGGTCGTGCAACTGCAACCTTTCATGGGTGCCCTTCTGACGACAATTGTGGGGCTCAACATTGGCATTATGAATGTTTGTTACCAGCTTCACGAGGGTAACATCCTTCCAGATGATCACGAAGGTGTTCTCGTTTCTCCGGAAGTGGAGATATGGTGGTCCGTGCAAGGAGTTGCAGCAACTTGGGGTCTCCTCTTGGAAGGCGCAGTGCCACATACATGCAACCGCGAGTCATACAACTCTTGGGAAAGGGGTACGGAGTTATAGTAATTGTCCATATACAGACGATAGCTCTTTCTTGTGAAATTGCCAAGCAGAGAGAAGACATTGCAGCGGGTGGATGTGTAAATCCCACTGTAGGCCTCTAAATATGAAACAAAGCTGCTCCCAGCTTCGGCAATGATATACATTTTTATTCCATATTTAGTTAGCTTTGCAGGATTATACACCTTGAGCCTAAGACACCCCTTCCACTGTAGCATCCCTTCATCAATTAGGAGTAAACACAAACCTGAACCTTTATTGGAAGTATTCGAGGATGGTACGAACTTTCACAAGGCGATCAGTGTTGCCTTGCGGGTTCTCGGCAATTATTGCAAACATGAAAAAATGGGCCTATCTCAAACCTCCAACATGACATTGTTCTTATGAAGGTCAGCATATGCAGAGCTTTATTCATAGACCAATAGTCCCACAATGATTGTTTACAAATGACCCCCATAAGAATAACTAGGCCTAGATACTGTGCAATATCCTTCATATTCACTCCCAAGTATCTGTCATATCGAGTGAAAAACAGCTGAAGAAAATCCAGCCCCGTTAGCAAGTTCAAGAAGTGTTCTGATAAAAGGTATTTCCGTGGGAGGGGGGGAGGGATCGGTGCTTCAGCCAGTGCTCCTAACTGCTTCATCTGTTGACTTTTCTGACCGGGGGTTTAGAGACTCACTTCCCCTGCCGCCACACTGTCTGACTCGAAGTCCCTTGTCTATCACCTGACTCAATCCACCAAGGTTCCTTGCCCGTGCAAGAGGTGTGACAGGTTGTGAGAGATGATCCTCACCATCATCGGAAAGGTCATATTCTTCCCATTCAGACCCGTTGGGTAAACCGACATTTGACTCGTCGCTCCCATCCAACTCGTCAAAGTCAAGATTCTTCACGGCATGGGAGGTGGATGGGGGGGAGGTGGATGGATGGGAGGTGGATGGGTGAGAGATAGATGGGTGGGAGGTGGATGGATCAGAGATGGAAGGGTGAGGGGTTGATGGATCGAAAGTTGATGGGTGAGAGATGGGAGGTGGCAGCACATGAGGTAGATGGTTGAGAAAGAGAGAGGTCAAAGTCATCAAACTACAACGAGGCAGGCGAGGTCCCAGCGGGGGGCTGTTTTTCTGGGGTATACAAATACATGAGTTGGGGGGGGGTTAGGGTTCTTGTTTTCAATGGGACTGAGTCACTGGTGCGTTTCATCTTACCAACAACAGCCTTGACAAAGCTTTTGTCGTCTTTGACCCACTGTATCTCGCCAGAATCACCACTACTTTCCTCATCATAATTCACTAAATCACGCCTTTTCAACACTGGTTTTGGCAAACTATTACATTGCACTTCACTATCATATACATCAGTGTCATCATTGAATAAAAGCCCTTAAAACTTGCTTGGAGTCATGATCTCCTTCCTGCCATGTGACGCCATTATTCTTCTAAGAGAAAAAATAACTATATTTAAAAAAACTTGAAATCATATTCACAATATAGCAAAATCAGTTGCTTACACATAAAAACACTAAACAAAATCAAAATGTACTT
>NC_061100.1:71371339-71378839 GCF_015104395.2 Macrobrachium nipponense
TTTGTTCCTGTCTTTTACGATATGTCAGTTGTAAACGTAATTTTGCAAAGAAAAGTACAAAGAAATATTAGAAAAAACATTTACCCGAATATTCATTCGGGTAAATTTACAAAAAAAATTTTTTAGATATGCTAAGACTTTGTTACTGATTTTATTTCTTATCTGTTTTGATATATAAGTTGGTAAAATTTACGATTGCCTTGTAAAAGAGGCCCTTTAAGGGGTTGTAAATAGTCATTTTCAACTTTTCATTAAAGGTAGGGAAATTTTTTTATTATTTTTTTCTTTTCACCATGTGCACTTCTTCAAGGTTTAAAAATTATTGTAGGTTCAAAAATATATCAAAAGGTATAATGTTGAAATGAAACGAATACAGATTAAAGGTATTAAAAATATTTCAAGATTTTGATAAAAATCATTGTAGTTCCAAAATATCTCAAAAGCTATGAATGATGTGGGCGATTCGCTTCAAGAAATCTATCTTGTTTTCCGGAGTATACTTATCTATCTATTGTTGGTCTTACTAGAACTCCTCTTTGAAAGTCACTTTTTTTCGTTAAGGCAATAGCTTCCTCCTTTTTCAATGTATCGATTAGTTTCCAAATAGAGGGATGTTGACACGATAAAGAATATTGTAAGGCATCATGCAATCCCTCTAAGCTGTTATTAGATCTAGGCAATTGATTTGTAAAGCTTTCTCGAACATTCCAAGACTTGATAGAAAAAGTTGGTTCCATCCTTATCCCTCTTTGGCCTCTTGCTTGGCCAATGTTTGTCATTTCAAATAAGCGGTATATTCTGGTGACAAATCAGTCATCGGACAATTCAATAAAACCTTCAACAACGTCATTAAAGGAAGAAACGCTAATGCGGAAAATCATCTAATCCTCAAATTGAATGCCTCATCTTCTCTATACCGTTGTCTTAGTCTTAGGTCACATATTTCTTAAAAATAGACCGAGATCAATGAAAGAGACATGAACTTATTGTTACTTCTGGAAACTTTTCTACAAAAAGCTTTCTGAGCTCCTATTTCAATGTCTGTCAACAAAGATCTTGGATTAAGTTGCGGTTTGTGTTGCAACAAATTTATGAATAGACGAACATACGTATGTTTTCTTTGTCTTACCCGGAAGCAGGTCAAAAATTCTGGGAATACTAAATGTACCTTCTTAAATATGGATGCAATATATAGCTGATAATATACTAATGGACTTACTTTAAAGGTACCATCTGCTGCCCAATTAGGAAAACTTACCAAATCTTTTAAGCCATCTTCCGTCGCAAATATTAGTATTCTAGTCTCGTCATCGACGCCAGAATCAAATGCAAGAAACTTCTCTCCAGTTGCAAGAAAACAGTAGGATTCCGGTATCTCAAAATTATTCCTTTGCTGTGGAACTGGTGGTCCATTTTGAGCTTTTTGTCTCCATCGACGTACATTTCTTCCCATTGATGATAAAGGTGACATATGGAGATTTGTCAACTGATCTTTTGCGATCGTTGCTCCAATAACACTTCTTGCTGGTTTGCATGCTGAAAATGAAGTGGTTTTTAACTCGATCCATGGTTGTGCTTATTACATCGTGTTGTGGTGGAGTCATTCACTATATGCATTCTTGCTTTGCAAGATCGCTGTACACATCTCCAGTAGGTTTTCGTTTCATCTGCATTTTTCTTAAGGAAGTGGTAGCTGTAATTTTCATCATCAACCAATATTTTCCCACCAGTGTTAGATTTTCTAAACTTAGCCATGGGCCTTGCTTAAATCTTTGAATTATAAAATCTAGGATGAAATAGATATTTGCAGTTCGAACTGCTCGAGTTTACTCAATTTTCTGGCTTGATTTTCTGCTTCCTTTCAAAAAGAATATACCTTTTATGGTTACTACCTATTTGCTTGTCTAGAGCTATAACAAGCAATAGTTTGAACTATAACAAGCAATAATTTGAAAGTATACTATTGAAAAAAATAAGTGTAGAGCTGTTAAATGCGTTGATGTGCAATTAGCTATAACAAGCAACTGTTGAAAAGTATGTTCTTGAAAATAAAATGCCTACTGAAAACGTAAATAAACAAATTTTTTACTTGTAAAAAAATGCAATTTATTAGGGACGAAAATGTCCAGGGACACAAATGTCCGGGGACACAAATGTCCGGGGACACAAATGTCCGGGGACACAAATGTCTAAGGACGCAAAATGTCCAAGGACGCAAATGTCCAGGGACGCAAATGTCCAGTACGCAGTTGTCTGGGACGCAAATGCCCAGTATGCAAATGTCCTAGAACAGTGCATTTGCATATCTTCCTCTTTACATTGATGAGATTTTCATAAATTGGTTGACCTCAAACTTTACACAGCTTGAGGAGCCGGCAATTATCTTTTTTTTACCAATCTACAAAGGGATATTAGTGAAAAATAATTAAATGGTATATGAAATCAACCTTGTGACCTGAATAAATAACCAAAAAGGACAGATATTGGTATCTAATTCAGAGATTTTGATGTTGCTGAGATGAACAGTGACACTCCTAACGGCTTTCAAGCCCAAGTCCAGCTCCAATAGGATGGAGGTGAGAAGGTGATGGCATGTAGGAATAACTGAAAATAATAGATTTTAGTGTCTAATTTATAGTTAACAAAGTTGCTGAGATAATTAGTGGCTCTCACAATATTCATTAAGTCCAACTTTAGCCCAATAGGAAGTAGGGTGGGAAGGTGGTAACATGTAAAAATAACCAAAAACTCAAGATACTATTGTCTAATCCATAGTTTTCAAGGTTGTTGAGATGAATAGTGACACTCCCAATGCCTTTAAGCTCAAGTTCTACCCCGATAGGTAGAGGCGGGAAAAAAGGGTGAAAAATAAAATGTGAAAAATAATGGGTATTAATGTCTAATTCAAATTTTTTTGAGGTCACTGAGGTTAATAGAGACACTCCCAATGCCCTTCAAGTCAAGTTTAGCCTCAATAGTAATGGGCTGTGGGGTGAGGCATGGTGAAATGTAAAATGTCAAACATGGTGGGCAATGTAACTGAAGCAACTATCTTAACAGGAACTTCACCTTACAGACCTTACAGCTCGTTCAAGTTGCCCCAGGCACCTAAGTGTGACTAACCTCTAATGTCTACCAGAGAATTGCTAAAACATCTTTCAGTATATTTTGCATCTTCCAATCTTAGATGGTCTGGGATGCAGCTTAGATATTTGTCAAGCTTATTCTTAAACAGTTCTATGCTCACTCCTCATAACGCATTGAATAGACGCTGCATTATCGATGCTGGTGCGTAGTGGATTAATGTCCTGTGTGCTTACAAGGAGTTACAAAGATTAGGATGTCTCAAAGACTTATTAGTCCATCCGAGGAGATATCGTGTGCTCACTTATCACTTGGAGCAGGTCTTACTGTTCATTCACAGCGTCCTAAATATTTTGTCTAGCTTTCTTTTAAACTCTTCCACACTGTTGCTGTTTACAACTACTAGTGGCAGTTTATTCCATGTGTCACATATCCTGTTTGTAAAGAAGTTCCCACAATGGGATGTGTTGTATCCCTTCAGTTCTAGTTTCCATCCATTATTTCTTGTCTGGTTTTCATTTAATGTAAATAGGTTACTATCTATGTTTGTTATACCTTTCATTATTTTGAATGCTTCTATTAGTTGTCCTTGCACTCATTGTGCTTCTAAGCCATACATGTTCAGGCTCCTCAAGTCGTCTGCGGTAATGTATTTGCTTGATGGATGGAATTAACTTTGTGGCTCTTGGTTGTACCCCTTCTAATCTATTTATGTCCTTTCTTAGTATTGGTGATCAAAGTTGTACTGCATATTCGAGATGAGGTCTAACATTCGATGTGCAGAGCTGCAGCACTGTTTCCTTGTTTCTGCATTTGAACTGACTCTTTATGTATCCCACTAGTTTCTGTGCCTTCTTTTCAGCTTTTAAATACTTTTTTGTGGATTTTAAGTCCTTGGCAATAATGACTCTAAGGTCCTCTTCTTGTTCTACATTATTTATGTCATCCCAAGCACCATGTAGTTAGCATGAGGGCTGTTTGTTCCTACTTGTAACACTCTACACTTATCCAAGTTAAAAAGCATTTGCCATATTTTTAACCACTCTCCTATTTTGTTTAGATCATTTCTTAAACTTTCCATTGTATCTGGGTCTGCTGCATTTACACCTAGTTTGGTGTCATCTGCAAATCTGGCTATCCTGCGAGTTAAGGCTTCATGAATGTCATTAATGTAAATAAAAAAACAAGAGAGGGTCAAGAACAGTCCCCTGAGGAACGCCGCACATCACATCTGCCCATTTTGATTCCTCACCATTTATCATAACTCCCTGTTTTCTATAAGTTAGTCAGTCTTCGATCCAGTCTGCTGTTTCTCCTACAATTCCTAAAGCTCTAACTTTTGCCATTAGTTTCTTGTGTGGAGTATATCTATTCCTCTATTGCTGTCGTAAATACCAAGTATGTTATGAAAAAACTCCAAGACTTTTGATAGGCAGGATCTGTTTTGCCTGAAACCGTGTTGGCTGTTTAGCAACAAACTGTTTCAAATAATGTGATCCTCAGTTTGATCTGAAATTATGGATTCAAAAATCTTACAAACGGCAGACGTTAGACAGATTGGTCTATAATTTCACGGCTCTTCTCTTGGATCCTTTTTTGTAAACTGGGGGAACACTACCTAGTTTCAATCCTTTAGGTGCTTTTCGTTGTTCTGCACTTTTTCTGTAGAGACTCTATAGTGAGGAACTATTTCGTCTTTTAGCTCTTTAATTTCTCTTGGTTGAATCAAATCCAGACCAGGAGATTTGAATTTGCGGAGTTTGTCTCTTGTTTTTAATATCCTCTTCTGTGAATATTATTGTTTACAACGGTTCTGCCTCTTCATATTTAATAGCAGGTTCCGGTATTCAATAAATCTGCTTTTTCCAAGTCTGAGTTCACCAGGTTTCCTCTATTGTCCCTAAGGGGACTTATACTATTTTCCATTGTTTCTTACTATTAACATGTGCAAAGAATTCTTCTGGGGTTTCCTTACAAACTAATGCAACTCCCTTATCCTCAATTATCTTTACATTTTTTACTAATTTGTCCACCATTCTACAGAGTTCTTTATGCATGCTTGCTTCTTCTAGTGTTGGGTATGGGTTCATTGATTTGTGCAATCTGTCTCTTTCTCTTATTTTAATTTTAGTTACTCTGATGAACCACTTAGGCTGAGGGTTATAATTTGTTAGTATTTGCTTTGGTGTTATACATTTAAAGGAAGTGAAAGAGTGAGTATAGGAAGTTTGGGAAGAGAGAGAGAGAGAGAGAGAGAGAGAGAGAGAGAGAGAGATTTGTTTGTTTGTTAGAGTTGTTACATAGTGGATATATATATATATATATATATATATATATATATATATATATATATATATATATATATATATAAAGTGTGGCTTGACTGTATTTTGAATATTGTTTCAAAGGTATTCTATTTCATTTGACCTTTCTGTTTTGCTTCTTAATCTTTTTCTTATTGATATGTTTTTCTGTCTTCTTATAGGCGGATCTGAGACAAAGGGGAACTGATCTGATATTTAGAAATGGGAACTTAACTGATGTTCCATGGAGTACTAGACTGTGCTATGACTTTACTGGTTTTATGGCTAAACTAATGTTAGTTATTATAGAAGAGGGATGGAGTGGGATATCTGAGTTCAATCTTTCATTTAATCATTTTGTTAAGCTTGCTTTATTTAGCTAATGCTTTGCTCTTAAATAAATGTATTTTAGTAGTTCATGAATCTGATTTAATTGCCTTAGGTAATAGAGAGAGAGGGGGGTGTTTTCAAGAAAGAGAGAGAGAGGGGGTGGGGGTGTTGGAGAGACAGAAAATGGATGTCATTTCTGTGCCTGCTGCTGCACGGTCATTGCTACCAACCTTTTAAGATTACCGAGGCTGGAACCTCGGTAATATATATATATATATATATATATATATTATATATATATATATATATATATATATATATATATATATAAATATATATATATATATATATATATATATATATATATATATATATATATATATATATATATATATATATATATATACATATATATACATATATATATAAGTCCTAGGGTTATAATTAATGATATATTGCCAATATGTTCGTTGTGACCTTTTTGGAATGTGGAGAACAGAGCCAAAGCAACGACCCGAGAAAAGCTGATAAATGGTTTCTGTGGTGGTGTAATATGAAACTGCATAGTTAGACGAGTCAATGTTCGTCAGTTCATGGGCTCTTTTCAAAGTGCTTTGGGAAACTGGTTGTAGCCAGTAATATGAGGCGTTGTTGAAGTGTGCATTCGTATGTGCATGTGCGCCTCTTCCTTTTATAATCTATCATAACCCAAGTCTATGGAGGACTTGGATAGAGACATCTGTGGAAGAAAGGCAAGATGCCGGGGGAGCTCTGCGAAAGTTGATTTATATTTAGTGAGTGAAATATTCCGGCTGCATGGGTGAGTCTTGAACTATTTTAGCCAAAAGGGTGGCTTGTTGTCTGTTTGACATTTATAAGAATATCAAATCTTTAACTTTGATGTTAAACTTATGTGTACTTACGAGTGTATTTCTCGTGTCTTTGAAACAGACGATTCTGGCGAGAACTATGGGTTCTGGCAAGGGGGGACCGGGGACCAAGGGTCCCGATGGGAGAATAGACAATTGGTGTTACAATTACAGTTTTAGACATTTTAATGCTGGGGGTTTAACCCTCTTACGCCGAAGCGGTGAAAAAAATTGTCTCCCGTGTGCCGGAGGTGTTTCAGAGTGAGCGTGGAAGCGGAAAAATTTTTTTTTTTTTAAATCACAGCGCGCTTAGTTTTCAAGATTAGGAGTTCATTTTTAGCTCCTTCTTTTGTCATTCGCTGAAGTTTAGTATGCAATCATCAAATATTGAAAAAACTATCATTATCATATATGATGCGATATATGATAGCACAAAAACGAAATTTCATATATAATTGTATTCAAATCGCGCTGTGCACAAAACGGTTAGAGGTAACAAGTTATTTTTTTTCGTTGTAATGTACACTAAATTGCAATCATTTTGGTATATAACACATTGTAAAACGATAAAAGCAACACAGAGAAAATATTATCACAAAATAATGCATGAATTCGTAACGTGCGGACATAAACAAATGTTTTTTTTCAAAAGTTCACCATAAATCTAAATATTGCCCTAGAGACTTCCAATTTCTTTCAAAATGAAGACAAATAATTGAATATTACTATACTGTAAGAGTATTAGCTTACAATTGCAGTTTCCGTCCATATCTGACGAGTTAAAGTTGACCGAATGTCGAATTTTTTTATATATATATTTTTTATATGCAATTATTTCGGAAATAAGAAAAGCTACAACCTTCAAATATTTTTCTTTTTATTCTACATGAAATTGTGCACATTTTCATATATAA
>NC_061100.1:71386339-71393839 GCF_015104395.2 Macrobrachium nipponense
ACTTTACCTCCCAAATGATATATTTTCATATATGTACCGAAGGGGAATTTTTTAGTTGATAACAATTTCGTCCCCCCATGGGATCGAACCACCGTCCAAGTGGACGGGGACGAAATCAGGACAGTCAGTGACGCTATCCAATCAGCCAACAGAGACGCTATAAGTTCATATCGATTCTGACCTTACAAATCACCCTCGACCTCGTGCTTTCGTAATTAGAATCGATATGGAACCCCCGTCTACCATGTTAGCCAATTGGAGCGTTTGACAGCACGTAGCCTTTTGTTATGAATAATTATCACATCGAACCGTGATCCATTTATATATCAATTCAAGCTACAAATGTCCTTTAATATCTAAATTCACTTTACCTCCCAAATATTATATTTTCATATATGTACCGAAGGGGAATTTTTTTTAGTTGATAACAATTTGCGTCCCCCCATGGGATCGAACCACCGTCCAAGTGGACGGGGACGAAATCAGGACAGTCAGTGACGCTATCCAATCAGCCAACAGAGACGCTATAAGTTCATATCGATTCTGACCTTACAAATCACCCTCGACCTCGGTGCTTTCGTAATTAGAATCGATATGGAACCCCGTCTACCATGTTAGCCAATTGGAGCGTTTGACAGCACGTAGCCTTTTGTTATGAATAATTATCACATCGAACCGTGATCCATTTATATATCAATTCAAGCTACAAATGTCCTTTAATATCTAAATTCACTTTACCTCCCAAATGATATATTTTCATATATGTACCGAAGGGGAATTTTTTTTAGTTGATAACAATTTCGTCCCCCCATGGATTGAACCACCGTCCAAGTGGACGGGGACGAAATCAGGACAGTCAGTGACGCTATCCAATCAGCCAACAGAGACGCTATAAGTTCATATCGATTCTGACCTTACAAATCACCCTCGACCTCGGTGCTTTCGTAATTAGAATCGATATGGAACCCCGTCTACCATGTTAGCCAATTGGAGCGTTTGACAGCACGTAGCCTTTTGTTATGAATAATTATCACATCGAACCGTGATCCATTTATATATCAATTCAAGCTACAAATGTCTTTAATATTCTAAATTCACTTTACCTCCCAAATGATAATATTTTCATATATGTACCGAAGGGGAATTTTTTAGTTGATAACAATTTCGTCCCCCATGGGATCGAACCACCGTCCAAGTGGACGGGGACGAAATCAGGACAGTCAGTGGAACGCTATCCAATCAGCCAACAGAGCAGCTATAAGTTCATATCGATTCTGACCTTACAAATCACCTCGACCTCGGTGCTTTCGTAATTAGAATCGATATGGAACCCGTCTACATGTTAGCCAATTGGAGCGTTTGACAGCAACGTAGCCTTTTGTTATGAATAATTATCACATCGAACCGTGATCCATTTATATATCAATTCAAGCTACAAATGTCCTTTAATATCTAAATTCACTTTAACCTCCCAAATGATATATTTTCATATATGTACGAAGGGGTAATTTTTTAGTTGATAACAATTTCGTCCCCATGGGATCGAACCACCGTCCAAGTGGACGGGGACGAAAATCAGGACAGTCATGACGCTATCCATCAGCCAACAGAGACGCTATAAGTTCATACGATTCTGACCTTACAAATCACCCTCGACCTCGGTGCTTTCGTAATTAGAATCGATAGGCCAAACCCCGTCTACCCCATGTTAGCCAATTGGAGCGTTTGGACAGCACGTAGCCTTTTGTTTATGAATATTATCACATCGGAACCGTGATCCATTTTATATATCAATTCAAGCTACAAAATGTCCTTTAAATATCTAAATTCACTTTACCTCCCAAATGATATATTTTCATATATGTACCGAAGGGGAATTTTTTAGTTGATAACAATTTCGTCCCCCCATGGGATCGAACCACCGTCCAAGTGGACGGGGACGAAATCAGGACAGTCAGTGACGCTATCCAATCAGCCAACAGAGACGCTATAAGTTCATATCGATTCTGACCTTACAAATCACCCTCGACCTCGGTGCTTTCGTAATTAGAATCGATATGGAACCCCGTCTTACCATGTTAGCCAATTGGAGCGTTTGACATATATATAATATTTATATATATATATATATATATTATTATATAGATATATATATATATATATATATATATATGTATATATATATATATATAGTATATATAGATAATATATAGCTATATGTATATATAAGATACATATACTATATATACAATAGTATATATACTATATAGATAATATATAATAGTATATATAATATATATATATATATATCTATATATTATATATATATATGGTATATATATGATACAATATATGGATATATATATATAGATATATTATATATATACAAATATATATACATATATACATATATATATATATAGATATATATTTTATATATGATATATATATATATATAAATA
Organism: Macrobrachium nipponense; assembly: GCF_015104395.2. Taxonomy (NCBI): domain Eukaryota; kingdom Metazoa; phylum Arthropoda; class Malacostraca; order Decapoda; family Palaemonidae; genus Macrobrachium; species Macrobrachium nipponense. The sequence goes on from NC_061100.1 coordinate 71,388,802, forward strand.
ATATATATAATATATTATATATATATATATATATATATATACATATATATATATATGTATATGTATGGTATATTATGATAAGTATATATATATATATATGTATGTATGTGCATATGTATGTGTATATGTATGTGTATATATATATAGATATATATATATATATATATATAATATATATGATATTATATATATATATATAAAGTCATATCACATTTCCGTGATTCATATACATATATCGAGCTACAATGTCCTTTAATATCTAATTCGCTCTACCTCGGAATTAATATATTTTCATATATGCTTAAGTCCGAAGGGGAATTTTTTCTCGATAATAGATTTGCCTGGACCAGGGCGCGAACCTATGGATCCTTTCAAACCCAGGAACGTCAGTGAAGCTTTTCCTACTACACAACCTTCTCGCGGTGGTGTAGTAGGAAAAGCTTCCACTGACGTTCCTGGGTTTGAAAGGATCCATAGGTTCGCGCCCTGGTCCAGGCAAATCTATTATCGAGAAAAATTCCCCTTCGGTTAAGCATATATGAAAATTATTAATTAATTCCGAGGTAGAAGCGAACTTAGATATTAAAGGACATTGTAGCTCGATATATATATATATATATATACTATATAATATATATATATATATATATATATATATATACACTAGGTAACAACACGGCGCTGCCCTCGAAAACTCTAGGGGACAACCAAATAATATCTCTCTCTCTCTCTCTCTCCTCTCTCGCTCTCTCTCTCTCTCTCTCCTCTCTCTCTCTATTGACAAACTTGAATTTAGTAAGCATTACATTCTAAAATTACCCTATGATGAAAGGTTTTTAAAAACTCCTAGAATTTTACAACTTTTTAACATAAATGTTGTTTTCAGTAATATTAATGTCAAGAGTTTAGTAACAAAAAATTCTCCTGAAGATCTTCCAGGCCGCATAAATGAAATTCCTTGCAAAAAGTGTGATAAAGTCTATTATGGACAAACCGGTAAATCTCTTTCACAACGACTCAAATAGCTCCAATACTCTTTGAGAACTGGGCAAATATCGGATGCATTATTCGTACATATGAGAGATTTAGATCATACTATTAACTGGAGTCAAGCAAGAGCCTTAATTCCATGTAATGGCACAGTTAAAAAGAATATCATTGAATCTTGTTTCATCAAGTCAAATAATGGAAATGTTCTAAATTTAAGTCTTCGTTTATCTAAACTTACTGCTTTAATAATGAAAAACGTTGTAGATAAATATAAGCAACAAAATGAATATATTCAGATTTTACATGTTTTGGATTATATGGATACGTTATAGTTTCTGTTAGGGTTGAATCTATGTTTAGGTTTGTGACCAGGTGATATCCGATAATCCTGGATTATCTCTTTGACTTTTACCTATTTGACAATTAACCATCTGGTCTTCTTGATCTTTTTGTTTACCTGATAACTTTCTTTCCAACTATATTTTATTCGTTCCTTGACAATGTCTTAGTAAAGACGGAAGTGCTTCGATTCCTGCCTTATCATTTTCCTGTGATATTACCTTAAATATATATATATATATATATATATATATATATATATATATATATATATATATATATATATATATATATATATATATATATAGATATATATATATATGTATATATTTATATATATATATATATATATATATATATATATGACTGGTAAAAATGTTCTGTAACAACAGAATTCCATCTAATAAAAGGAGCCCATAAAAAACACCAAATGTAGAGAGAAAATACTATATTTCAGAGACTGCTTGTCTCTCTCTTCAGGTATATACCTGAAGAGAGAGACAGCAGTCTCTGAAATATAGTACTTTTTGTCTCTACATTTTGGTTTTGTTTTTAGGGTGGGCTCCTTTTATTAGATATATATATATATATATTATATATATATATATATATATATATATATATATATATATATATATTATATATATATAGATATATATACATATATATATCTATATATTCATAGTATCTGTATTTATTATATAGATATATATATATATATATATATATATATATCTATATATATATATATATATATATATTATATATATATATATATATATATATATATTATATATATATATTATATATATAGAATATATATATATTATATATATAGATCTATATATATATCTATATATATATATATATAGATATATATAATATATATATATATAGATATATTTATATATATATATATATATCTATATAGATAGATATATATATATATATATATATATATATATATATAATATATATATATATATATATATAATATATATAATATACACATATATATATATATATATATATATAGATATATATATATATATATCACATATATATATTAATATATATTATGTATATATATATATATATATATAGATTCTATATATATATATATATGTATATATATATATATATATATATGTATATATATATATGTATAGATATAGATATATATATATAATATATATATATATATATATATATATATATATATATATATATATATCACTTTGTTCATTTGCATAAGCTCTTCCTTAATTTTAAAATGGGGAGTAAGAATGTTAAAGTTTGTTGAAATAAAAATTTTTTACTAGTTAGTCACTTGATATTTTCAACAACAGCTCCTTCATCCTCATATTTTTCTCACGAGCTGTAAGGTCACTGAAGTCCCGATTTCTCCTCTGTGCACTGGTTTGGATCCACAAGAGGACGAAATAATTATTAACTGAAATATTCCCCATCAGTTAACATATATGAAAATATATTAATTCAGAGGTAGAGTGAATTGGATACTAAAGGACATTTGTAGCGTAATGCATGTATATGAATCACTCCATAGCCATGTAACCTTAACTAGTGTTAACGCTGTTATTTAGGAGGCTGCGGGTCTCTTTTCATTTACTATGTGCTTTAATATGTACAGTGATACACTTTGTTAATGATTTAACAACTCTGGAAAGTGTGATTTCCCACTGAAAGCTTACGATAGCCATCTAGCTAAGAAATCCTTACTGGCAAGCCTCCCTGCAATTGGTCACTACCCAGGAAATACTATGTGAACTTTCTGTCTTTCATCACTGATAGTAGTCACGTCCCCTTTTACGAGTTTAATTCTTCTATGAACATGTCATTAGTTCGTTTGATTTATATTTTCTGTCACATGTGTGATATTGTTATAATCAAATTATTTCAAAACTCCGTGTGAAGGAAGTAAAAAGAAAAGTAATAGTGAAAAACGTATTCGCATTCTTATGTCACACCAACAACAAATGGCCATCATCCGGCGGCCTGAGTTCACCATTTGCTTATTGTCTGCCCAACCTTCACAGCACTTTGCATAGATAAATAATAATTTTGACAGTTCATGCTAATCTCAAGTGAAATCCTTTCATTTTCCACTCTACCTTAACGCCAAGGACTCTCGTTCGTGTGACATTACTTACTTATGGTATTTCCTGCTGTGGAATTACTCATGCGAACCTAATCCTCTGTAACATTTTCCTTTATGAGAACAGTTTGACATATGTGTATGTACTTGAAGTATGATTTGTGAATATATATCCCAAATCGTTGAGCTATTATTTTACAACAGTGGGCATTGTGCCATACGCTGTGTGAGCCTTACTTTGCATCATAGCTACTATTTACTTTGTCGAGTCTTGCGAGACTCACCCATTTTGAAATGACTTCTGTTTTGCAATGAGTCCCCCTTGTCCAAGGATCAGTTACTTTATATCCTATGGGACCCCTACCACATTCTTCGTGACCTTTTTGACTTGTTCGTTTGATCAACATTACGTTCTTACCTTCTTTCGTGAACCACCCACACACATTGAGTGCCATGCACGTTCTTTAGAAAACCCCTACATTCTTTCAGGGACCATCTACATACTTGCGAGTGCCAACCACGTTCTTTGGACACACCCCTACATTCTTATGGGAACCACCTACGCTCATTTGAGCGTTCCCTTAAGTTTTGTTGAACATATGACCTACCTATGCACATTTCGCTCAATATTGTTCTGTTGAACCTAAGTCTTGCTAGAATTTACCAATACACCCAGTTGGTGCCCAACTCTTGGCCAATCCCCAAACCTTAGTTTTTAGAACATGAGGTAGACTGCTGCTCTGACTTCATCCACAATTGTGACCTGTTGAGTGGCATTGAGTGCCTCACTTCCCGTCTGCTGCATGCACACGGAGCTTACCCCTACAAGTGCCACCTTTTTAGCACGCTCCCCCCACCCCGCCCCCACCAGCCACTCCACACTTAGTGCCATCTTACGAGTGCAGCCCTTCACTGGGACCCCACCTCCATCGCAGAATTCATGGGTATGATTAATGTACCTGACAGCAGTACAGCCCCAGAAATTATTCCCCTTCCTATCTTGCCTGTCCCACGCCCTAGCGGACCCCCATCCTCACAATCTGAGGAGCCGACTGCCCCATCCTTTCCTACTTCCGGCCTTGGTTGCCCTGTAGACTCACACCCCGTAGATCCATCTTGGCCTCATTTACCAAACACCTCACATAACCAAAGAGGAAACCCTCTCCTCTTGAAATCAGTAACACGATAGTGCCCTCCATTGCCACCCTCTTCTAGATGTCTGCCATCGCCCTGGTACATTCTACCAGTTCCCACCTGGTTTCGGAAAACAGGGTCCCTTATGGGAACGAACCTGAACACCCTCTAAGAAATAATAGGGTTAAAAGTAAGGACAGATGAGAAAAGGAGAAGAAACAGGAAAATAAAAAGAGGAAGACAAGAGTTTTTCCGAATTCCTTTGATAACTGCCAAATGATTTCATGTCTTGAGAAAACTTTTATTTTGACACTTCCTTGGACACAGTAACCACCACTTTGAATTTATTATTTCTATTTCCTTCTAATAAAGAGAGAGAGAGAGAGAGAGAGAGAGAGAGAGAGAGAGAGAGAGAGAGAGAGAGAGAGAGAGAGAGAGAATTCTCAGTTAATGTAATTC
>NC_061100.1:71398839-71406339 GCF_015104395.2 Macrobrachium nipponense
TTACTAACACTCAAATTATGAGTTAGACCATATTCGTCAGCTAGCCTAGTTGCTCCTGCAAAAGATACTTCTCGCCTATCCTCTATATAAAGCTTAATCTCAGGGGATACGTTATCTTTGAAGTGTTCTAACAACACTAAGTTCTTCAAACTATCAAAATCCTCAACCTTAGCAGAAGTTAACCAATCAAAAAACAGCCTTTCTAACTTCTTACCGTATTCTACATACGTAATATTTTCATCCTTTCTCAAATTTCTAAATTTTTTACGGTATGCCTCCGGCACTAGTCTATACACGCTAAGAACAGTTTCTTTCACAATATCGTAATTATCACATTCCTCCTTAGACATGCAACTATACACAGTAAGTGCCCCACCACTCAAAAATGACTGCAAATATAAAGTCCACGTTTCTTTAGGAGAACCAACTCTTTCCATTAACTTCTCAAAAGACATGAAATATGTCGTAACATCTTCCTCATCAGACTTTGGTACTAATTTTAGCACTGCACTCATACCTAACGTATCAGTTTCGCCTGTCTGACTGTTACGAGCATTTTGCCTTAACCGAGCAATTTCCAACTCATGCATACGTTCTTTCTCTCTCTCTTCCTGCTCATGCATACGCTCTTTTTCTCTCTCTTCCTGCTGCATTACCAACATTTCTCTCTCTTGCTGCATCTTCATTATTTCTCTCTCTTGCTGCATTTTCATTGCTTCTCTCTCTTTCTCCTGCTGCATTTTCATTACTTCTCTCTCAGCCGCTCTTTCATCTCTCTCATACTTTTCTCTTTCTTTCTTCTCAACATACTCACGGAGATCAATCCCCTCTAGACCTAGGAGCTTACCTGACTCAATAAACTCTTTCACCATCTCACTCATTCTGGCTCTTTCTATATTTTCCCTGTTTCAAACTGTTAAAGTGTTGATAGCCTAAGCAAGGTCGCCACAATGTTATGGCCTCTGAGAGAGGTCCGCTTCAGGTTCGATATGAAATAAATTTAAAAAATATATATTTCAACACCAACAGTTGAAACTGGGGATACGAATATAGAAAGAAACACTAACACAACAAAGGTTTATTTACAGGTTTACTAACAAAGGTAAATGCAGAATGGTATCTCCTATTTACATAAAAAGATAGAATCTTACACTGCAGGTCTAGTGACTCAAAGCGATGACTTCACAAAAGGAGAATGGCGATTGCTCATGTCCTCTTGACTCCGTATTGCAGAAAATAATGTCTACTCTCGATACTTGAAAGTCAGGAACTCCCCAAAACCTCTAGCAGGACCTTTTCTTCTCTGAAGTCTGCTCAACGTCGAGTTAACTCGGTCGTCCACTCCTGAAGACGACTAGACCACTATCCAACCAACTCTTGAGCAACTTTTCTTGATCCTTCGTCGGTCCCTTTCTCTCTTATCTCTCACGGATGATCTCTGCTGCTGCTGATCTCTCACTGATAATCTGATCTGTGGCTTACTGAGGATATCTCTCTGTAACTAACTGGTGATCTCTCTTTTACGATCTCTGCTGCTGCTGCCACGACCGTCGTATTTATACGGTACTCTGGGGGCGGAGCCTACGGCGAACGTCACAGGCTCCCGAGATTACTAGAACTTCTTAGATGAATCTAGACGAGGTATTGCATCAGAAATCGCGGCGTCTCTCACGTCACTCCTGCCGATTCTAGAACCATCATGATAACAGGCACCTCCAACACAATGCGCTAATGCCTCCTTGCTGCCGAACTTCTCGAAGATGCGTTTTCCTTTCCTTTATCTTTCTTTGCTATGAAGCAATTACCATCACACACCCTCAAAAATGAAAAAAAATTTCATTATCATATATAAATATTGGAATATATGACAGGTGAAAAAATTTCATATATAAATTATATACAAACCGCACTAATGATTTAATTATTTTTTCGTTGTATTGTACACTAAATTGCGATGATTTTGGTTTATAACAAATTGTAAAACGATCAAAGAAACAGAGAAAATATTATCACAATATGATGCATGAATTCGTAACGCGCAGACGTAAAAAAAAAATGTTTTTAAAAATTCACCATAAATCGAAATATTGTGCTAGAGACTTCCCGTTTGATGCAAAATGAAGGTAATTGATTGAATACTACTAGACTGTAAGTGTTGTAGCTTACAATTGCGGTTTTCGACCATTTCTTTCGAGTTAAAGTTGACCAAACGTCGAATTTTTTCTATTTATCGTTATTTATATGAAAATTTTTTACAACTGATAAAAGCTACAACCATGGGTTGTTTTCAGTTGTATTCTTCATGAAATTGCGTACATTTTAATATATAAAACTTTATGTAACGGCTAATTTAAAATACTGCAAACATTACGACAATCGGACGAAAAAATTTATGATTTTTTCGGAAGAGTTACCGCGCGGACGTAAGGAAAATGTTTTTTTAATAAATTCTCCCTAAATCAAAATATTGTGATAGAGACTTCTAATTTGTTGCAAAATAAACGTAAATGATTGAATATTACTGGAATGTAAGAGTTGTAGCTTACAATTGCGTTTTTTGGCCATCTCGGTCGAGTCAAAGTTGACCAAAGGTTGATATTTTGGCACTTACCGTTATTTATATGAAAATATTTCAAAACTAATAAAAGCTACAACCATGGGTTGTTTTTAGTTGTATTCCACATGAAATTGCGCACATTTTCATATATAAAACTTTATTTAACGGATAATATAAAACTGTGCAAACATTACGACAGTTGGACGATCAAATTTATGATTTTTTCGGCAGTTACAGCGCTGACGTAGGAAAAGGTTTTTCTCTAAAATTCACCATAAATCGAAATATTGTGCTAGAGACTTCCAATTTATTGCAAAATGAATTAGTATTACTAGAATGTAAGAGTTTTAGCTTACAATTGCGGTTTTCGACCATTTCGGTCGAGTCAAAGTTGACCAAAGGTTGAAATTTATATGAAAATATTTCAAGACTGATAAAAGCTACAACCATGGGTGGTTTTTTGTTGTATTCTACATGATATGGCACAAATTTCCATATATAAAACTTTAGGTAAAGGCTAATATAAAACTGGGCAAACATTACGACAATCGGACGAAAAAATTTATGATTTTTTCGGAAGAGTTACCGCACGGACTTAAGGAAAAAGTTTTTTCATAAATTCACCATAAATCGAAATATTGTGATAGAGACTTCCAATTTGTTGTACAATGAAGGTAAATTGTTTAATATTACTAGAATATAAGAGTTTTATCTTACAATTGCGTTTTTTTACCATTTCGGTAGAGTCAAAGTTGACCAAAGGTTGAAATTTTGGCACTTATCATTATTTATATGAAAATATTTCAAAACTGGTAAAAGCTACAACCATGAGTTGTTTATTATTGTATTATAAATGAAATTGCGCACATTTTCATATATAAAACTCTTTGTAATGGCTAATATAAAATGGTAAACAAATTATGTCAAAGTGACAAAATAATTTCTGATATGTGTCACTGATGCTTTTTAGTGCGAGAAGAAAGATATTAGCGCTTGCGTGCCAGGGTAACGATTGTAAACAAAACAACAGCTTGGTCCGTGAACTCCCAGTATCCCCCAAGGCGCGTGATTCCAAAGTTTTTGCCTAGTAGGCCTATAACTATTTTTCCGCGAATTTTTAAAAAAAACTTTTTTTCGTCGACGTTTCGTACGTCGGTTCGGCACCCAACAGACAATTTTCGTCTACGTTTAATACGTCCAATCGGCGTTAAAGGGTTAATGTAGAATGGAAAGTAATAGAATTTCACTTAAGATTGGTGTGGAATACCAAAGTTACTATCTATCTAAGCAAAGTACTGTGAAGGGCAAGCAGGCAAATGGTGAACTTAGGACGAAAAATGGCCAGTCAGTCATCATAGGGGCCCAGACTTCACACCCTACTGGAAGGAAGTAAAAGGTAAAGTAATAGCAAAAAATGCTTTTTGCTATTACTTTACCTTTTACTTCCTTCACAGGGAGTTTTGAAATAACAGAATTATAACAATTATAATTGAGAAAGTGATCCATAAAGCTCACATAATCTTCTACCATCTCCATCAAAACAAGACTAGAGAGAAGCATAACAATAAAATCAAAATCCCACATTTGGAAACTCTAACCCTTCTGCTTTTACTTACCCAAATATCTTAGCCAAATGCATAATTAATTATGCATTTATATATACACACACACATATATATATATATATATATATATATATATTATATATATATATATGTGTGTGTGTGTGTGTGTGTGTGTGTATTGTATATACATATATATATATATATACTATATATATATATATATATATATATATATATATATATATATACTATATATATATATATATATATATATATATATATATATATATATATATATATATATATATATTATACATGACAAATTCCAGTTTATTCTGTGATTATGGTTATTTATGCGGTTTAAAATAGCTAAACTCTGTTGGATATACCTTACTGACTGTTTATGTTGTATTAATGTCTGGGGGAGTGATTTACCAGGAAAACTGATGTAGGGTTGATCACAGTTGATGGGATGGGATTTTGTATACTCCTACGTCTTTGGGGACTGGATTCTGTTGGACGTTAATTATGCATTTGGCTAAGTAAAAGCAGAAGGGTTAGGGTTTCCAAATGTCTGTTTAGAGTGTCCAAGAATCTTAATCCTGTCCAGATGTAGGATTTTGATTTTATTGTTGGGCTTCTCTCTAGTCTTGTTTTGATGGGGATGGTAGAAGATTATGTGAGCCTTATGGATCACTTTCTCAATTATAATTGTTATAATTCAGTTATTTCAAAACTCCCTGTGAAGGAAGTAAAAAGTAAAGTAATAGCAAAAAGCATTTTTGCATTCTTATGTCAATATTCCTTGAGTATTCTCCAGTAAGGTGTGAAGTCTGGGCCCCCATGATGACTGGCCATTGTTCGTCCTAAGTTCACCATTTGTCTGCTCGCCCTTCACAGTACTTTGCTTAGATAGATAGTGACTTTGGTATTCCACACCAATCTTAAGTGAAATTCTATCAATTTCCACTCTACATTAACTTGCTAGCATTCCAGCTCTGAGGACACTTGCTGGTCTGGTATTACTTACATACTTGTGGTATCATTTTTCTTTGATATTAATCTTGTGAGACTAAGACTCTGTAACATTTTCCTTTACGAGAACAGTTTGATATTTGTGTATGCACCTCAAGTGTGATTTGTGAATATACATTGCAAATCTATGAACTATTGTTTAACAACAGCCTGGTGGTTAACTTACTAATAAAGGAGATAAACTTGCGAATTTATCTAATAAATACCAGGTAATTTCCTGTCGAGAATATGGTTATTCTAACACTTCGCCCGATATATATAATGTATCCACTACACCAATTTGATAGGTTCTCTCCCCTTGTGTGTGTATGAGAGAGAGAGAGAGAGAGAGAGAGAGAGAGAGAGAGAGAGAGAGTTTTTGTGTGTTTGTATAAGTCTGCGTTTGTGTGCGCCAATTTCAGCAAGAATTTAGGTTATAAAACTACTAATGATTAACTATATGAGGACTGGCTTATCGAAAATATCTTAGTCTCAGGGGATAACATTTCAACGTTAGATCACTTACGATATGATAATATCATTTAATGTCTTTAGGACTCAAAACAATTAATATGTAAAATTAAGAAATATTGGCTTTGAAATAAGCGTCTCTTCCAGTTCTAGAATTAACGTTAACTGACGATTCTCTCTCTCTCTCTCTCTCTCTCTCTCTCTCTCTCTCTCTCTCTCTCTCATACACACACAAGGGGAGAGAACTTATCAAATTGGTGTAGTGGATACATTGTATATATCGGGCGAAGTGTTAGAATAACCATATTCTCGACAGGAAATTACCTGGTATTTATTAGATAAATTCGCAAGTTTATCTCCTTTTCACGTTCTTCTTATTAATTTGTTACTTTTACTTTTTATTTGTCTTTCCTCTTTAATACAAATGTTTCTTAGTCTTGAATTGGCAGAATCAGTTAGAGACGATGTAAGATTCGAGTCCTGTATTCTAATGTTCGGAGAAAGGAAGGCACCACTAATGACAACAACTGTAAAATTCCTGTGGAACCCAAGGAATGTCCTTTTAAAGTATTTCTGATTACTACCTGCGAAACATCTCCAAAGAAACTTCAATTTTTACATTTCTTAACCTGAGAAATTTATATCCTAAAGATATGTGCTTTCTTCTAATAAAATAATCTATATTTGCTAGGTATTTTACATAACCACTAAACATATCCTATCTTTCATTCGTAAATTAGAATTCTATGGTAGCGAAGATTTTTTTCACTTCTCTTTGAAATGGCAGTTTGCCTTACCCTCAACAAATAAGACCTCTTTCCCATTGGAAGATTTTACTTTTTTTTTTACAAATGACATATATTCAGATTTGGAACTTGATCGGAACATGAATTCATAATAAATACAATGCTATAATTAATCCAATAGAGTAATAATACCTTAATATTTTCTCGATTAATATAGCTTGAAAATCAAATGAAATCTATAGAAAACGTCATAAGAGTGCTTAATTTCAAATCTAATGTTGATAGCCGCGACTATCAGCTGAAGTCTGTAACACATATCACAAGCCAGAAATAGTTAATCATTTGTTTTTGAAAATAAACCAATAGTGAAAATAAGAAAATGTTCAAATGAAAACAAAGCCCACAGTAGAATAAGATTTATTTTACATTTCCTTCTCCCTGTAAATATTTCCTTTAATATATCAAATTTTTTTGATACCACAATGTATTTTTAGGAAAATAAATGTTACCAAAAACTTAAGCAAGGGAGTTCTGCTCCAAGGACTTAACTTCTGGCTTTTCCAAAGGAAGTAGATTCTCATCTAATAAGAGCTGGCGAGATTCCTTTTCTATCATTTATCACTGAAAAGAAACTAAAATAAAATAGGAGGTCTTCCTGAACAGTTTCCAGAGAAAAAAGATAATAAAAAGAAATAAAGCATTTGAATTAGATTCAGGAATGGGCTGATTAAATTTCTGTATCCATACCAAGAGAACAAGAATTCGCTGCTGTTTTTTTACTCCTCCATTCCATTTCCCTAAAGATTGCATCCTTGAAAGAAAACTGGTGAATAGACTTACTGAAGTAATCAGCTGGCCGAACACAGCAATGTTGCCACAAGCCTTTCGCATACAGTCTGGGACTGAACGAAAATACTTTTTTCCGAAATGAAAAATCAGATTTCTGTTTAGCCCTGTATGTTGTAATAATGCAAAAACGAGAGATTTACAAACATATTTGAGAATGGTTGCAGCAGTATTTTAGGAGAATGTAAAAACGGCATTGAAGAGACTGAAGAATGGAAAAGTTCCAGTAGCTGATGATACAGCAATTGCAAGAGCATGTAGTGTATACCTGGATGTGGGAATGTTCAGAAGGTATTGTATC
>NC_061100.1:71411339-71426339 GCF_015104395.2 Macrobrachium nipponense
GCAACCCACTCTGACGGGGTATGGCAGCTCATTTATCATCCAAAACTAATCCCAGGGAGAAGCCATTAAACCGGTTTTCATCTTATTTCGTTATAGCAATAAAAAGGGAAGAAAGCTGCTAAGTCAAAATACTCTCATGAGATGGCTCCCGGACATTTGGCCGACGGACATTTGGCCGAAGAGACATTTGGTCGACGAACCTTAAATGTATGCACCAAATGAAACGAGAAAAATATTTACGTATTGTGTTTCATTAAGAATGTATACCCAGTCTTCAGGCTCAGATGAGGTTATTCATTTATGTGAATATTATTGGGATTATCTACTATATTACCATTATTCCTTCCACCCTTCTGCAAAAGCAACATCACATTGTTGACGTTGCTATGGTAACTTGTGGCGGGGTTGTTTTTGATCGTCTGACAGGCTACCGATTTGACAAATAGACTTGTAAACGAGTTAACGAAGATACATGGATGAAATCAGCAGGATTTGAAACTGAATGATTATTTTAACTAAAACCGAAACATATTCATGATTTTCAAATGAGATTGCACGTGATTTTGTGTGTCGCATGACTCAAAATAGTATTTGCTGATGCCATGCTCCAATTAACTCTCCTTATCGTCTCAACCAGGTATTCACTGCATATTACATTGACTCCAATTTGTGATGTCGAAATCGTTAACATGACCTGGGGTCGTTTTGGTAAGTTGACCAGTACTGAAGTCATCCAAGTTGTCATCGCCGTCACTATAATATTCTACGATTGATGACTGACTACTTATTTTATTTGTCGCCAGAATAATACTCAAGGGATGTGTTGAGTTCATATGATCAGCAGTGCAATAGTGTATCTACAGTCAGGATGGTGAAATAATGGTTACCTACAAATACCATTAAGAAAAGTATGATGAGAGTGATGTGATGTGACAATTACGGAAGCGATAAAAGATTTCTATTCTCGTCTTCTGTGAAAGGCCTTAAATAGGCAATAGAAAGTACGAAGAAGATTTTACTATTTTTTCGTTCTGTGAAATATATTGCATGAGTTATATAATTTCTATGAAAGAATTATTCTGTCCATAACTGTCTATTTGTTTAAACGGTGAACAAAGTAATGAGCTCATTTCGTCTGATTAAAATCTTGCTTTACTCTCATATGAATCGTCTGCTTGGTCCTTAAGTAAATTAGATATTTCTCTAAGATAAGAATCGGCTTTGGGAAAATGTTTTTAGCAGATTTTTTTTATAGTAACAACAAACGATCGGGAATAGCAACAAATGTTTTATTTTATATTCTTTTCTCTTTCTGCTAACGATTAATTCCTCACTTAACAAGAAATGTACATATTTTCTAAATATAGAATAAAAAATAAAAAATAAATTAATTTAATCCTTTAGAATATGGTTAATAATAGAGAAGCCGACATTTAATTACAACCTTGATCTGAAACTATGCATTTTCTCCATAAAAATATCATGTAAACTTGCAGGAGGTATAAACATGAGCATTAGGTTTGTAAAATAAATAGCCTATATTTAAATTCGCTTATCTTATCAAACAAAAAATACAAATAACAAATTAAACAGCAAATGTCTAATATTATTAAGAATCTTCATTAATTCTCCTAAATGTAGAATGAAAAATAAAGTATTTCTAACATTAGAACGTTATAAATTAAAGAGAAATTTAAATGAAAAGGAAATTCATGTAATAATACTAAAATTCAGCTTCACATAAACGTCTAAATATTAGGACGATATTTCAGTAAACAATAACATTGATTACGTTAATATAATTAACAATGGTCGTGCCTGAAACCAATTGACAAAATATAGAAATTATATGAAATTGTCGTCTCATAATTTATGTTTAACGAAGAATTCTCTCTCTCTCTCTCTCTCTCTCTCTCTCTTGTGAAGAAAGAAAAATGATAACACTGAAGAGATGGATATAGTATCATTGGAAATAATAGAATAATCGTTTTCTCGGCAGAAAATCACTTGACAGTTATCAAAGGAATTCGGAAATCCCTCTCTTCTTTGTCTTAATCTCACAGATATGTTGTCCCTTACTGTTTCTTAGTCTTGAATTTGCAGAATCAGTCAGAGACGACAAGGGACCCCTTGCCTTATATTCTGTGGTCCGGAGATAGGAAGGCTCCACCATGTGGCAAAAACTGAAAATCCACTGACTTCCTACTAAATCTGGTCCGTCTTTGCCTTGCTGTTGTTTCGTTGCAGTAAAATCCTTCTATTTTTTTATTTCTTTCAGTTTGAGAAATTTTTTTTCCTGAAGATACATGCTTTCTTCTTACGAAGGAAGATATTATTAGATATTTTAATTATCTAATAGACATATCCTGTCTTTCATATGTGAACAGAATTTTTCTTTTATCATGGAAATACAATGAACATTGCAATTCACATATAATTTTATGGTAATTAATGGATTTTTTTTTACTATTTTCATGTACTCTTAAGAGTGCTTCCAGTTGTTCTTTTGTAATGCCAATTATATTTTACCTTATCAGAAACAAAACGCTTCCACTCCCTTTTAGAACTTTGCGGCTTTTTTTTTACATATATAATTCATTTAGATTTTTTTACTTGGTCGGAACATCAATGGGAAATAAAATATAATCCTATACTTATGTAAGAGTAATGCTACATTATGATTTCCTTTAGTATTGCAACTTGAAATTAAATTATATAAAATCTATGAAAACATCACAAAGAGTAACGAAATATGAATAAAAGAAAGATATCGCGGTGGGCTTCAGCCCGTATTTGGAAGGATCAAGTCAGACTCTTTATCAATTGCACTACAAAGAGGTATTAGTTGAAGCATTCCACTTAGTTCTTTTCTCTGTTGATTCTAGCGTTTCCTCAGAAAACCTTATCTAAAATCATTATAAGTAAACTTAGTTAATTATTCATTGCCGGTTTTTTAAATATTGTTAGAAAAGAAAAGTTAGCAAGTCATCCAGAAGTGAGCGCTATGAAATATATATAAAAAACCAAATTCAGCTTTTCATACTCTTTATTCACATCTTATATTCAACGCTCATTCATTTTTAAAACCTAATCAGGATGATGAAAATTGCATCATGACCTGTCAGTTGAATGCAGTAAGAGCTTTCAAAATCTTATAGAGTCACAGATACGAGCAATGGGTTGAAAATCCTACTTTAATCCATAGGAACAGAAATTTTGGCAATTAATCCTATAAAGGAAAACAGTCAAACAAACGAGCTACACCAGCTTGTTTCATCTCGTCATTCAAGGCCGCATTTGGTTCTAAGATTGCAATGTGCAGCAATATGCTGTTACAAGGTCATTAATTCCTTTGCCATCCGATGGTTTGCGATGCTATGTTTCATGAACATCAGTTGGAATATGAGACCAGAGGTCCAGAGAAGGCCTAATTATGAAGGGGTCTGTTAACCATAAATGACTTTCTCCCCATAAACATATCCTTATGTAAAATAACTTACATAAGATGCATCAATATAAAAGGCGCCAACAAATGCAATGCTTCATGCATATAAAAAGTGCTCTTTGAAAAGCAGTGCTTCAAGAATAAAAGACATCACTTATGAAGAAGCCTGTACACCTGAATCATAAAACTGCCTTATTTTTATTCAAGATGATTCTGTTTGCATCCCACTATTCTCTTGGTCCTCAGTTCTCCAGCTCTATACATTTTTATTTAATTCCAAAGAAGCTACTTTTTCCTCATGAAAGGCGTTAACTCTTATGGTAATCAGTAATGTTAACGACAATTCTATCTCTTAAGTCCATTCTGTACTCAACCGGCCACGTAACAAATCACTCTTGTGGCTAATTCCCCTGTGTTAAAAACGTAAAAATATAAACGAAATAGATATAGTCAACAGTCCATTAAGTTTACTTCTTTCATAAAGAAATACTAGTTAGCATCTCATATCTCTGGCAAGATTTTTATTAGTTTCAGTTTAAAAGACACTGAGAAAAAGAGAGTTACATGCAAGTTCTTTGGCCTCCTCTACTCATCAGGTAATCTTTATGTAGGCAATAGATACATTTCAGATGAAAGCACCGTTTTATGGAACATCTCATAAGAAAGATGAGTGAACAAAAAGAACCTTTTATCAGGATGTACAAAATATCAAACGCCTTTGAATTCGTATTGAGTTGCACTAGAACACAACTCAAGTACCAAGGGAAGATCTCTTGACAAAGAAGGAAGATACCTTTATGAATAATCATCTGAAGACTAAGGTGTTGAATAAGAAATGAGAATATATAATTATGGTTTTACGTAATATGGCATAGATGAAGAGAATAGAAAAAAGAGGGAAGATTGGCTCAAAGGTTAATGTCTGACAAGGGAATTGAATATAAATTGAGAAAGTACTGAAAGGCAAGAATCTTTTGGATAATTCCTTAAAAAGAAAGAAAAAACAGGTAAATAAAACTGCCAGATTCACGAAAAATTCAAACATTCTGACCTAAATAAAAACACGTATTACTTGTACAGGAACTTGAATATCTCCTTTTTGTGACAAATAAAAAAAAAAACCTTAACGGCGAAATAATAATTCTGTTTTTAATTATTAACTGTTTCCCTTTCTGTTTTTATTTATTAACTGTTTCCCCTTATAGAAGAGAGACTCCAATATGAAATGATAATCCATTTTCACAAGAAGCCCAGTCACAAGACAAAAATCTTTACGTATCACTGAATGAGGAGAGTAACTTTACCAGGCCTTATGGTTATTTCGTCTTCTTTCTAAATGCTTGAACCTCTTCGTCCTTATATCATACCAGTAAATCGCCAAGATCCTGAAAATAGACTGTTAGTCTGAATATATCTTTTTATTAAGATAATTTATCAGAAATCATGCTGTGACGCAGCAGTCCAGTCACCTGCATATCTAGGTGAGACCTGCAACCTTCATCAGGCATCCCCTCTCTCAAAAGGATTAGCGAAGAGAAGACCTGTCAAGCTTTCAGACTGTAATATAAATATTTATAAATGTGATGTTATGAAAAAGGAAACTGTAACCGAATATTTGCAAATAAATTTACTATGGTTAAAGAGGTTATGTTAAGTAGGTAAAAAAGATACATTCAGTGTTAGTTTAACAACCGTACCCTTAGAGACATATAGTATATAGTCTTGTATCTCTTCTATTTTGCCTAATTAAAAAAATAAACAAAACTCGAGTTTTTCACTATGGTGCAGGAGATATGCGGAATGATTATGGGTTTGATGATAAAAGCATGATAATTTAGCTTACATTTATTACATACCACTAGGAAGATTTTTGGATATAAGGACATTGCATGTTCCTCATAGGGCCAAAATGGTTACTATTTTACAAAATGGCGTCCATCAGGCATTACAAAACACATGATACTCTAAGTTCTACTCTCGAACGCGTTGTCCACTGTAGTGGCATAGTGCCATGTTATGGAGGACAGCCTTTCTACACTTGCATTGTCCTCTGCATCCCTTCCTGCAGTTGCATCTGAGGAGTTACCAGCATGCTTGCATTGCCTCTGAGTGGGTTGTCCAGCAGACTTCCCAGCCAGTGTCACTCTTCACCCATCCTCATTCACTAGGGGATGGGAGCTCTGCATCAGCAACCATCATCTGGCACCAACAGTAGCCAGCTTGGTAAGCAGTTCTCTTGATGTGATGTCTGAGAACTTCTCGGGTTGGCGGAAGAGCATCTATTGCTCAACCCCTCTGGGTGAAGAGCTGCTGAAGTGCATCATTGACATGCTCAGGGCTGCTAGTGTGATCATACAGGAGAATGATGAAATGCTCCAAGGTGTTCAGGCTGTCATCTACGATTGAGGGGTTTGGTGTGGCTCCCAAGGTACTGAAGGTTGCAGTAACCTCATCATAGACCTTCCACATCTCCCATGGAGTCTTTTTGCTCCTGCCTCCAAAGCTTGACACTGCACAACACCTAGTGAAGACATGAAATGAAGGTACTCCTCGACACTTGTCAAACCCAATGCCTTGGCCATCTTATGAGGTGCTAAGAACGTAAAGTTCTTACCAGTACCGAAAGCAACCCACAGCTCATCTACGTCTAGGCATTCAGGCTGCCCCTGCAAGGACTACGACATCCATGTCACACTGTGCAAATCAACACCTTTGTGTAGTCCTGCTTCACACCATCTACTACATGGAGCACCATCCTGGTATCTGCTTCTTCATGTGTACATGGTGCACCAGCAATGTTTCTGGCATGCACACAGACACACCTTAGTGTAGAGTGCTGATGATTTGTTTCTCTGTCTCTAGAGCAGCTATTCTCATTGTTAGGAATGAGAAGAGCTCCACCTTGTTTTTGCTGATACATAAGAAGGCCTGCCAGTTTTCTGCTATGGAACTAGATGGCTCAAGTTGTCTCTGGATGCTACTACCTCTCTTTGTTTGAGTGTCAGCCTTCAATCTGTCCTGCAGGTATTCATCCCAGACGATATCCACTCTTATTGCATGCTGTAGCTGAGATGTGATGTACAGCAAAAAAATCTGTGTTGCATAGGCAGAGGTGGTGCCAGCATGTTGGTGATGGCTGCTGCATCAAGGATAATGACTTAATTGTGAGGACTGGTTACATTCTCTTGTGGAGAGATCATATGTTCTAAGCATCCCGCAGGGTCAAACTATTTGCCCAGTCTCATTTTGCCTATCTATGAGAGGACAGGGAGACAGGCCCGGTTCTCATGAGTAAAGAAGTCATCAAGATCTACATCAGGCATCAGGGATGCACTGAACAATAGGGAGAATAGGGAGCAGTCATTCTTAAGTGATGAAAGCTGAAGCTGAGTTCTTGATTTTTCTCTGGCTGGAGAATGGCTGAAGAAAGGAAGGTTATTCTGCTGATTGGGATGATGATGGGCTTCACCTGGTTCACAAGCCACTCATGGACATATGTGTGGTGCTGCTCCTGCCCCCACTTCTCAATCATTGCACAGTGTTGATGACTGTTGCATCTGCCAGGTCCCTGCTGTCTAGTACAAGGAGATCATTACTGTCATCACAGAAGGGGTTCCCATCTCTGTCATGACCCTGGAAAGTGACTTCACCTTTCAAGCAAATGTGTCTGCTTTGTCTGCTCATGGTGCTTAGAATCAGTCTTCTTTCATCTCATCTCTGCTGTGGCTTGGAACTCTGCCATCACTCTTACCATCTCAGGACCGGACACCATCCATTGCCGCAATTATGCAGGATTCACAGTCAGTCCTACCACTCCGCCGTTGCCTTTCACTGAAGCATTATTTTGCTCTTGTGCCTGATTGATGGACAGCAGAGATTGCATGTAGAGCTTAAAGTTGTCCTTGCTTAGCGATCTCATGTAGATCCTAATTTCCAGTTCCAGCTGCAGGATACTTGGCCAGATCTTGAACTTGGGACTTGTATCAACTTGGCTTGTACACCAGTCTTCTACTAACATCACAGTATTGGGCGTAACCTTCCTGCCGAAAGAGATACAGAACACTAAATGTGATCTGGTGAGCCCATCAAGTACATGCCACATGGGTGGCTTTGATGAAGAGTCAGCTGTTCCAGCTGCAGCAACTCCTGCCTGGACCAGAGCTTCCATTCATCCACTGTAATCCAGAAGGTCCTCAAGAATATTGAATGATGCCTTTTTGATGTGGAATCCACCAAACAGGACAACGAAGCACTCTTCTTCATGTGTTTGAGACCAACTCCATTGGATCTGTTTAGCCAGCCTTTACAGTGGTTGACCAGGATTCGGGATATCTACTGCCCTCTTGATGACGTCTAAGGAGTGGCGAACCATGGCCATGGAGTTAGCCTGATCTTAGAAGAGGGGCAGTAATGAGGTAAGGGACACGATGTTTGGATCCATCCACTAGAGTTGATTGCTCACTGGTGTGGTATGCAGCTCATGACAGCCTTATTTTCAGTGAGTGGTGTCTTTGCAGTTACCATCTTCCCCAATCTGATCCAGCCACCTGTTGAATGAGACAAATACAACAAGACAGTAAACAAAACAGTGGTGGTTAGTTGGTGCAAACACATAGGGCTAATATCATTGTCCAAACATCAAATAAAGCTAGTCCAGAATATGCAGTAATATCATTGCATATTTATGTGTACGCAATCTTCACTGCTTGAGGTATTAGGTGGCGTTCAATTCTTTTGGGACCCACCAACTTTATAGGTGGGTCACATTTCCTTGTGTATGATTCTGGCACATGGGAAACCATTGTTCCAGTTTTTGCAGAGTTGTATGTGTCCACAAACCGTTTTTTGAACTCCAGGGACGTCACTCTTCAGGTGTTGGAATAAAGAGATCCTTGTACCATGGAACATGTCCTGCACGCTTGTCAAGCTGGGCTTGTGGTCTATGTTGTCCACTGCACTTGTGGTGAACAATCCACCCTTTAGTTTGGGTAGTGACAGATCTTGTTCCCCAACTCAGACAAAATTTTCAGTGCCCTGTCACAGGAGATGGTCAGACCTAGGCAGTACAACTTATTAATGAGGTCTGGTCTGCATGTCTTCGTGTGGGTCAACACACCTGGGTACACAGGCACAGGTGCCTCCTTGTTGTGACTGTGCTCTGCAGATTGTACAGAACAGGTGCTCTTGTGATGACATGCACAGCTGTTGTACATCAGGAGCTGAGAGATTGTAAGTGTAGGAACTGGTAAAGATAAGTGGCTTGACTGTTCTTGGATATTGGAGCCATTTAAGATCATAGAAACCAGTGAGATAAGTGAAATAGGCACCGACTCTTCCTGGCTTTGGGTGTCAAATGAACCAATGAATCATCTTCTTCAGCATGTCTCTTCATATTATGTTAGCAGCTCTAGCCAGTTGAATGCCATCACTGTTAACACCCTATTCACATACTTTGTGCAGAGCTGCTTCAGCATCCTGGTTAAAAGCAAGTAGAATGTCTCGTCCTTGCTTGTGCTCTTCTAACTCAGGAAAATATCTTCAGATTTAATTTTTTAGTTCGGTTGAATAAACACACCCAGTCAGGACTGTTCTTAGCTGAACCAGTCTGGTGTTATACAGGATTGCCAGGTCTATCAACTTGAACACTGGTGCCATAGCAGAGTCCGTGCAGGCTTCCTCTATTTTATGTCTCTGGCTTTGTTGTACAAGGAGATAAGACACTTGATATGGTACTGGGCCTCTTGTGCTATAAGATCTCTTCCACAAAGTTTAACCAACAGTAGTTTGTTCTATAATTTCAGAGCACATTTTCGGACATGGGCATCAAGTTCAAAGGTGGGCCTCGTGCAGATTCTCCTGACCTGCCTGCCTGTCACAAAAGAAATCCTTGCCAACTGAAGGTTGGCGTTGATCTACACTACGACGGTTGTATCTCCTTTGGACATCTGCAATGTGTTTGCAGGAGGGTTTCCTCTTCTCAGCTTGAAACAGTTGAGTTTTGTTGTACTTGAATCTACACGAATCGTGCCACTGGCTCTGTGGTGGTTGAATGTTGCTTGAATGCCCTCACCATTATCCAGTTTGGAGAGATCTATAGTCTTTGGCTGAGATCCAATCTTGCTGAAGGCGAGGAGCTTGTCTGCAAGGCCTAGAATCACCAATACTATGCTTTAATTCAGGTGGACAGCATAGCTTTTTAGCGGTGTCCTTCTGACATAGCACACACACTGGTCTCCTTATGTCAGACATGGGAGATGTGTACCAGATGAGCCCCTCTTTTTTGGCCATTGTCAGTTGGCCAGAATACAGTTACGATAAAACCACCAAACTCAACCCCCACCGTGACCTGAAGGCAGAATTAAGATATGCATAATATCTCAGCTCTAATGCATATGTTAGTGGCAGTCATTTTTTTAAATGGTCGCCAATGCTACCACGAGATGTCCCTAAACCCAGAAATATTCCTAAGGGTTTTTTCTAACTGTGTGCCAGATGCCATGCTTTTATCATCAAACCCACAATTCTGCTGTACTGCCAAAGGAAGACATCGACCCAGTGATAATAATATATTGAAGATTATTTATTGTCGTTATAAACTTACAATTTATTTATAAACCAATAAATGTACAAAACTAATTTTTACATATTCTCATATATGAACATTATCACAGAGGATGCTCACTGCAAATTGTTATCTTCTTGCACACACCTCCAAAAGTAGTTAGATTCTCATTTCATGTGACAATTTCAGTTCCATCAGTTGAAGCAGGTCTTCCACAAATTCTGGCAAAGATGTTGAAAAGTTGTGTAAAAATAGATCCGAGATGCATTATTATTATTATTATTATTATTGTTAAGTACCTGCGTGATTTGATTTTTTCTAAAGTAATACTTTGCTTCGATTTCCAAAACTTCTTTGAGCTGATGAGAATGAATCCAATGTGATAAACTGAGTAGTACAAACCAACGTAAAATAAGATAAGTCACCCATAGTGCATCTCTAAAATGTATATTATAGAAGTTAAATACCTTCCAAGCCACTAACAGGTATTTAAAAATATGTAATCAATGTGAATTGTTTTGTATATCTAATTATCTTGGGAGTAGACCCTCTTTTAAACAAGTCTTATTAAAAAGGATTGCTGCATCAGCTCCATTAATTTTGTGTAGAGTGCTCTCTATTTTCCTTATCAAGGATTTCTCATTGTTGCTAAAACTGGCAAGCAACGTGCCAAAGGGGACCATCAAGTCCTGTAGAGTCATTTTGAATTATTTTTGTTACTGCTACTATCACAAGCTGTTCTCTCTCTCTCTCTCTCTCTCTCTCTCTCTCTCTCTCTCTCTCTCTCTCTCTCTCTCTCTCTCTCTCTTAACACGACGTTTTGCCTAGATCTGCCAGGTGTCGAAAATGCTCGAGGCACTTTGACCTTCTCAGGAGTGTGGCATCACCGGGAGCCAGGTTTTCATTGGTTACAACCATGGTGACATCACTCCTGGTATTACTGCCATCCTCTTCAATGTTGATCCCATCCTAGAGCTGGTGTTATCCTCTGGAGTGGGGGCTGGGCCTTCCTCACACAGGTGGGCAGTAGGAAGGGCTCCTGTGTCATATTTAGGAGAGGTTTCTGCTCTAGAATGAATAATGTTTCAAGGAGGTGCAGGCATCGCTGATCAGGGGCTCTTCTGATTATCTTGGTGTTTTTAACGATGGCCTCTCACTTGATATGCTGTTGGTGGGTGGAGAGGGTGTGGTGTTTGATGGTACAATTCTGGGTCTGAGGAGATCCTCTTGGACAGTCGTAATATCGTCATTCCGATATAGATTCCAGGACATCCTTGGATAGGGCATGTGTACTGGTAGATGATGTTATTCTGCTTCAAGGGGTCTCCTGTAGGTGGGGCGGGGTTATTCCTCCTAACCAGGTTTCTTGTTCTTCGGTTCTTGTAATAGATTATAAGAGACAGCCTCTTCCCTTCCTCCGAAGGGGTGACGTTCTCTTCCACAATCTTCTTAATACATCTCTCTTCTTCTTTGTATCCATTGTGCATAAAGGACTTGTAGAAAAGGTGTATATCCTCACAGGGGGAATTCTCTTCATTCTCTTCATTCATTTGTTCAAAGCTGTCCTTATCTCCCTGTTGATCAGCTTGTTGGAGTAACCATTGTTGACCATCATTTATGAAGCTCGATCCAGTTCTGCGTGGGTGTCCTGCCACGCTGAACAGTGCATTAAGGCCCTCCTCACTCACTGTTTCTGTTTAAGCAAAGTCCCAAGTTGGTAGATTTGGTGTAGATGGTGTAGTGGTCATCTTAGGGGTAGTCTTCATAATTAAGGCGTCGAGGAAGGGGAGCTAATCTTTACTGCTGAACTCAAGTTAAGGTCACTGTTGCTCAGGAACTGCTGGCGAAGTGCTTCAACCTCTTCCTCAGAGTCAGCTTGGATAAATATGTCATCAATATAGTATCTAGCACATGTCCAGGGACATTGGTGCTGCAAAAAGACCCGCTTTTCAACGATACCCATGTAAAAGTTGGTGAAGAGGACGCCCAAGGAGGACCCCATTGCCACGCCATATTCTGGCGGAACATCTGTCCTCTGTGGGTGGTGAAGGGGCTCCCTTCGTGTAGATGTCTAGGAGTGTCTTGAGGGATTCTTCCATGATGTTCGGAGGTTGCATGTCAGGGGGTTCCTGTAGACTTTTTCCAAAGTGATGTCTATGGTTTCATCGACGGGGACGTTGGTAAACAGGGACTCCACGTCGAGGGACGCCATCGTGCCGTTGCCAAGGTAATCCTGGATTTTCTCCAGGAACTACATCGAAGAAGTAAGGCAAAATTTGGAGGGGGCAATATTACACAAAATATGCAGTACAACTGGAAAGTACAGTATCTTCTAAATCCAAGAGAATTCTTTATCAAAAATTATAAGTAGCATTCATAACAATGACAAATACTCTCTTCGACTTGAAGAGAAGTCTTCAGAACATGTCAACTACATTCATATCCTTTCCTTTACAGTGATTTCTTTAAATGTTAGGAATATCTGACGTTCTCTACTGGGCGATTCCATTAACATGTAATTATATATACAAAACTTTTACCTATTCCTGCGTTTAAAATATCTCTAAATTCCTCCATGATTCCTTCGTTGAAATAAATGTTATCTTTATAAATATCCTATACAATTTTCTCATCATCAAAACTACAGTGGTTTACCATTTGCATTAATGTCAAAATTTTCTTAATTAATCTTTATAAAATCTCTGAACTTTTATTTATTCTCACCTTCATCGTAACCATTACATAAGAGACCTAATAAACATTATTTTCCTTTTTTATTTATTTATTTATTTATTTTGCAAAAAGTAGAGGAGCTAAGGATCTTAGATTCCACTGCCTTTGTTTATGTATATCTTAGCTCTACCAGACCACTGAGCTGATTAACAGCTTTCCTAGGGCTAATCCAAAGGATTAGATATTTTTACGTGCATGGAACCAATCGGTTACTTAGTAACGGAACCTACAGGTTATTGCAGGATCCGAATTTATTTCTATCACCAGAAATAAATTCCTCTGATTCCTTGTTGGCAGAGCGGAGAATCAAACCCGGACCCTGAGATCGGTAATCGAGCACGTTACCGACTCGTCGAACGAGGAACTTGTTTATGCCTAAAATCACAATTTACCCACACGTTTTTCAGTGCAACTACATAGAATGAAAGTAAACTAAAATATTGAATAGATATTCGAATATGTTTAACTAGAATTTGTCGGGGGACAAACAACAACAAAATTATCATGGCTTATTAGAAAAACCTTATTGCCCACTATCTCTTATTGCTCGAAATAAAATAATGAGCCATATCAAATGAAAATGCATTTTCAAAAAGCAATAAAAAGATAAGAGATTTTTTTACATATCACGAGATTTAAAAATTCTCTACCATTAAGATTAAGAAACTAATGTATTCAGAAGGGTAAATATGACAAAAAGTAACACTAGAGCTCTTTCCTTTCCTAATAGAAGATTCATTTGTGATGAGCCCAGATAGACTTGTTTTTTTTTTTTTTTTTTTTTTTTTTTTTTTGAATCGAGAAGAAGAGAACAAATTAATATTTGAAGCATATCTGCTTCACCGTCAGTATGTGTATGTGTGTGTTTGTGTGTCGATATATGTGTATATATATATATATATATATATATATATATATATATATATATATATATATTATATATATACATATATCGACACACAAACACACACATACACACACTGACGGTGAAGCAGTAAGTTGAATGAAATGTTAGAAATTCATCCACTCGCTGCTATGTCGGGATAATGGGTAAAATGAACTGGTATGTCAGGCGTTAGGCACCTGCGCAGGAAAAACCTTAGATCCGGAGGGAAATCTAATCAAGCCTCTTCTAGATATGATTCAAATATTAATTCGTTCTCTTCTTCTTCTCGATTCAAAAAAAAAGAAAAAAAAGAAAAAAAAACAAGTCTATCTGGGCTCATCACAAATGAATCTTCTATTAGGAAAGGAAAGAGCTCTAGTGTTACTTTTTGTCATATTTACCCTTCTGAATACATTAGTTTCTTAATCTTAATGGTAGAGAATTTTTAAATCTCGTGATATGTAAAAAAATCTCTTATCTTTTTATTGCTTTTTGAAAATGCATTTTCATTTGATATGGCTCATTATTTTATTTCGAGCAATAAGAGATAGTGGGCAATAAGGTTTTTCTAATAAGCCATGATAATATTGTTGTTGTTTGTCCCCCGAAAAATTCTAGTTAAATATATTCGAAAATCTATTCAATATTTTAGTTTACTTTCATTCTATGTAGTTGCACTGAAAAACGTGTGGGTAAATTGTGATTTTAGGCATATATATATATATATATATATATATATATATATATATATATATATATATATATATATATATATATATATATATATATATAAGTGTGCGTGTGTTGTATGTGCCTATACAGAAGCATTGTTGTCTGAAAGTAATTTATCGTCCAATGCAATCTGAGTTGGACTACTTCACAAAATTCACGTTTCCCCCAACTTATTGTCGTGTCATTTGCTGCTGAGCAAAACAAGTTCAGTCAATTATCTGGGAGAAAATGAGAAATTTAGTGAAGGACAAAATAGAAAATCGAAGAAAAAGACAAATGAAAATATTCATTTGATATTCAAAGTGGGGAATCACTTACACTTTTTTCTGGAATTCAATTCTATTGTTTTAATCTTTATCTTCCTTTCTTAAATGATTAAAGAACATAGATGGCTTCCTTGTAGGTAAAAATGACAGAGGACAACTGTTCCACTCCTATTCGCATGTATACAGCAAAATATAGATTCCCGTCAACGTAAAGAGAATTCTTGGAAAGAGATCCCTCGAGAGACATAAATATCATATCTGATCAGGAGCCTTAATCGATACTGTAATACTGTTGTCAGTAACTTTCCTTTTATTATCTCATCTATGATCAGTTACATCGCACGAAATGAGACTATTTCTTCTGTGTTCAATATCT
>NC_061100.1:71431339-71443839 GCF_015104395.2 Macrobrachium nipponense
CGATGACATCATGAGACTTAGCCCTCCTAGTATCTGCACAACAAAACCTGTGCGTAGCCAAGGCTGCAATAGATATGGCAAATTTGTACTTTAGGACTCATATGTGTTAAAAGGTATATTTCATGTTTTCTGGTATATTTTTCTTTGATTAGAATAAATTTGCTACTCATTTCCGTTGGATATCATTAATAAATATGATTTTTTTTCTTACTTATATCAACATAGAATTACCCCATCCTAGCCTAACGAAACCCAACCACCTAACCAAAACTAAAGATCAATATTTCCTGTCTCACACTATGTATACTTCCAAACAGGACTCCTACCAACTGCATTCTAGCCTACCTGACTTTAAAAAAGGTAAATTTAAAAAACATTGAGTCAAAACTACAAAACAGTCATAGAAAATATATATGTCTATAAGCACCAAAGAACAAACAACTTGCAATGGAAATATATATGATCAGCAAAGCAAAATTTGTGCATGCTGAAGGGTGCAATGATTCCGATGAAAATTCAATTAAAGCAACAAAAATCTCAAACTTTCAGCACATATTGGTCTACTGCAGGTACTAAATGCCTACATGTCCAGGCCAATAAGAGTAGCTACGTAATTTCAAGGGGTGAAGTATTATGTAATGAAGCAGCTGATTGCCAGGGGGGATAGCTCTGCATGTTTTTCATTGAGCAATTTGCCATATGCCTTGTATATCTCAGTAACTTTTCAATAACTATATTTACCAATATTATAACCTATTATATAAGATTATATTTTCAAACCCGGTGCTTATGCATGAATTATGTAATGAAGCAGCTGAATACCAGGGAGATAAAATGATAGTTATGGGTCAAGGCTTTGCCTTTACGACGGAGCCTCTTAGTTGTATGAGGTTTTTTTATTTGTTAAGCTCTTTAATTCTTTTTTGTCTTTCCTTCCACAACTGATTTAAGGTCTTTTTTTTATTTCATTATGTTCTTTAAATAGGAATTTTCCAACAATATCACTTTCATTTTCTTCATATGGTTGCTGAAGGTCAATTATTCTCATTCGTTCTTCCCTGTAAGCAAACAGTATAATAGAAAATTAATTATATCCTCTTCTATATTTACACAAAAAGGATAAAAGTTGATCTCATTCTGGTGTCTCTTTATTATATTTAGTTGTAATGAGTTTGTTCTTGCTCTAAAAAAGTATCAAAGCAAGAGTTTTATCGCAAATTTCTTCTTTTATTCCACTTTTCCACTTTTAATATATATTTATGGTAACTTTATTTTCCATGTCCTCTTTCCAATACACTGTGTCCCAGATTGGGTTTTGTCCTTAATTTCTGTTTTCGACATTCCTTCAAGTTTTCTTAAATTGATTTTAATTCCTTGCATGTACTTTTCACTGTTTTCCACCATCTCCTTTCTTTTTCTTGCATATCTATAATTATTTTCTTCAGTAACTCTTTTCTTCCATTTATAATATCGTTTACATAACTTAGCTTTCCACTTATAATTCTGTTTTTATGGAAGATGCTCCTATAGCCCCCCTTAATTTGGCTACTGCTGTACTTCTACAAGCTCCTAATAATTTTCTATAGATCCCATTCTCTATTCTTTGCATTTTTTCTATTTCTGTATGTGTTAGATAAACTGTATTAGTCCCATATACGATACATGGTAGAGCTATATTTTTCCTGTACTTTTTACCTATAAGTACTTTGTTACAACTTTTCTCCATCACCGAGTAGGCTAGGTTGGCTAATTTCTGTGCTTTGTCCATCATTTCCTTTTTCTATAGCTTAAATAATTTATAATATTGTTTATCTTAATTACTAAATATGTTATATTATGCCGCACTTTTATATCCTCAATCTCTTCAGGTTTTTCCTTCATATTGAAAATAATGATGCTGCTTTTCTCTTTATTAGTTCTAGCCCACATTTATTTCCTATATCTATTAAGATATTTATACTTTTCTTTGCATTCTATATTTCCTGCTAAT
This sequence comes from Macrobrachium nipponense, assembly GCF_015104395.2. Taxonomy (NCBI): domain Eukaryota; kingdom Metazoa; phylum Arthropoda; class Malacostraca; order Decapoda; family Palaemonidae; genus Macrobrachium; species Macrobrachium nipponense. The sequence goes on from NC_061100.1 coordinate 71,433,330, forward strand.
ACTAACCCATCATCAGCAAAGAATAGTGTCCCTATCTTGATTAATTCGTTTTCGAATCCTGCCCCTTCCTCCTCCATTTTCATAATTATTAAATATGTCATCACTTTGAATAGTGATGTAGAACCTGTGCACCCTTGCCTAATTCCAGTGTTTACATTTATTTCCAGTTCAATTCCCTCCCCTAGGGATAGCTCTTCTGTTTGTTTTTCATTGAGCAATGTTGTCATATGCCTTGCATATCTTAGTATCTTTTTATGATACATAAGCGCCAGGGTAAATATTAGCTGGTACTGTAAGGAAGACATTCGGGCGAATGTTCTCCCTTCCCTTGTAAACTGTATATCCATATGTCCCCTCTTTTCTTCCAGGAACTAAAATGTAGAGCATTTTACGCCCTTTCTTTTGATGTATATATGCCGGGAATCCGTTCCCTCTATGTAATATTATTCATGTATTTTCATCTGTGAAGAAACACATTCACAGCGGGGGCTCTTTTGTTTAAGTTTGTTTGTGCGTGCGTGATGGACACTACTTTTCAGTCTGCATACCACCTTATGTGTAGCTGTCGACGGAATAAATTTAGTTCGCTCACTCTCCTCGTCTTACTCAGTCCTCACAATTGGTGACCCAGGACTAGGTGGCCCGAGCAGTTTTGGCTTTGCCATTAAGGGACTAATTACCACCGCTCACCTTCAGAGAACCTTTAACAGATCCATACGACGCCTAGTCTAGGTTCTCCAGCACTCCTCAATGCCATTAGCGGACTCGCAACAGCATTTCTTCACAGAAGTGTTTTGGCATTCAGTCTTACAGTTTGGTCTGCCATTCACGACTTCTTATCGACCGTAAGCTTGAGACTGACAAGACGATGGAAAATTCAGCATATTCACTGACTCCTCTGTGTACGCTTTGAACCCACGATCAGCGAGACATTCCTTCTTCACATTTGAGTCGTCCTTGACACCTGTGCCCGCGCACTGGACAACCACACCATCGGAGCCCCACCACATCAAGCTACCTCCCTTCTGCAGTGAGGACGTCGCAACATGGCTGCAACAGGTAGAAATAAAGTTCCGGATCCACGGCATTACCTGGGACAGCGGCAAGGTGGGCCTCATCGCTGGGACCCTCACAGCAGATACCTTCAAACACCTCTCCCCATGGATGTGCAGCCAGCCCGGGGAGCTGCCTATGAAGGCCTGAACAGAGAGCTCATCCAGGTCTTCTCCCTTCCAGTTCCCCAGCGAGCCACCCAAATTTTCGACCTCGTGGTCAACCCCATGGCCACCTCGGATCCCAGACTGGCCTGACATAAGCTCCAGGACCTGGTCCTCCTGCCAGAGGTGGACCACCAAGGACGAAGGCAGGAGGTGAGCATCCTTCATCAACTCTTCCTTTGCCAGCTCGTGCCCGAAGTCCGAAGCCACATCCCTACTGCCGAGACCTTGGAGATGGAAAGTCTTTTGCAGCAGGCTTTCATGCTGTTTACCAGCACCCAAGCTGCAAAACTCCTCTCCTCCGTTAGCCAACAGCCTACAGCAGGATACGGTTGGTGCAGCATACCAGCAATTGCCAAAGCTCCTCCCAGACGTCGGTTGGTGCCACTTTCACTGCCAGTTTGGCAGCAAGGCACAGAAGTGTGAACGCCCTTGCTCCTTCCATCCTTCAAAAAATGATGGAGGCAGCGCCCAAAACAAGGCTCCATGGCAGTGGCAGCAACAAAGTCCCAACCCAGGTGCTTCTACATCCAGGACAGCATCTCCGGCCTCAGGTTGACACTGGTGCCATGTAGTCAGTGTTCCCTTCATCTGCAGAGGACTGCAGCTGTGCCCCTGATAACCCAACTGCCCTTGTATCTGCAAATGGGATGCCCATCCACACCTACGGCACCAGGGCCCAGACCATTGCATTCCTGGGTTGGAACTACACTTGGACCTGCCTCTCCTGCCTACTCGCCAGAGGACCAAGGGCGCCCACCATCTGCTCCATCCTTCCCCACCAAAGACATGCCTCCCTTCTCCAGGAGCTTCGAGAATTCTTCCACCCCGAGCTTTGCCAGGTGGCTGAGGCCGCTCCCAAGCACAGGGATCTTCCCCCATATTGAGACCAAAGGCCCCCCAACACACACTAAGTTTTGCCACCTCCCGCCAAAGTTCCTCCAGGAAGCCAAGACCGCGTTCAAAGAAATGGAGAAGGTGGGGATCTGTAAAAAGGCAGCGAGTCCGTGGGCATCCCCCCTCCACATCGTGAAGAAGGCAGATGGTAAGTGGAGGCCCTGCAGTGACTACCAGCACCTGAACCTCGTCACTACACCCGACAGCTACCCCCTGCCAAACATGCAGGACCTCACCGGGCCCCTCCACTGCGCCAAGGTATTCTCCAAGATCAACTTATTAAAGTCATATTTTCAAGTCCCTGTCCATCCCAATGATATTCCTAAGACAGCAATCATCACGCCCTTCAGATCCTTCATGTTCGCTATCTCCACCTTCGGCCTGCGGAACGCTAGGGCCACTTTTCAACGCCTCATGGGCAGCATCCTTGGTGACTTACCCTTCTGCGTCTGCTACGTGGATGATATTCTTATCTTTTCCAGATCGACAGAGGAGCACCTGAACCATGTCCGGTCCATCCTTAAGTGCCTACAGGTGAATGGACTTGTCATGCATTTTGACAAATGTACCTTTGGCACTGAGAAGGCAGATTTCCTCTGCCATGAAATTACAGCAGCAGGAGTTCGTCCCATGGCGTCAAAGGTGGCCACAGGAGAGAAGTTCCCGACACCGATGACCATCAAGGCCCTCCAAGAATTCACTGGGATGGTGAATTATTTCTAAAGGTTTGTCCCAGACATCGCCCGCACCATGTGCCCTTTAACTGAGGTCCTGAAGGTCAAATCTAAGAGGCTGACATGGGGAAAAGACCAGCAGCGTGCCTTCGTCTGAACCAAGTCTTCCATCAGCAGGGCCACCACCCTGACTCACCAGGACCCCAACACACCCCTGATGCTCACTACTGATGCCAGCAACATCGGGTGCGGTGCCGTCATGGAACAGCTGGTCAATGGAGTCCCCACACCGCAAGCCTTTTTCAGCAAGAAGCTCAAACCCGCCGAGACTCGCTACAGCACATTCGACCACGAGCTCCTTGCTGTCTACCAGCCCGTCCACCAATTCAAATATACTCTGGAGGCCGTCCCCTTCACCATAAGAATGGACCACCAACCTCTGGTCCACGCCTTCAGCAACGAGAGCGATGCCTGGTACGCAAAGCAGCAAAGTCATCTCATGGCTGTCTCTGAGTTCGGGTGCTCCATTGAGTATGTCCCTGGTGGAAGATACCCCGTAGCTAAGATCGACTCCCTTCACCTTGGCGTCAACTACGAAGACTTAGTGCGTGAACAAGCCTCCAACCCCGAAGTACCAGCCTACTGGACTACCATCACCACCCTTCACTGGGAGGACATCCCCTTCAGCCCCTCCAGGACAGGACGACGCTCCTCTGTGATACCAGCACAGGATGCCCTCATCCCCTGATACCAACTCCCACAGGAAACAGGTGTTTGACATCATTCATGGCCTCTCGCACCCGTCGCCCCGCACGACAACCAGGCTCCTGACGGAGAAGATCAGTTGGCATGGCATTAGGAAGGACTCTTGGAAGTGGGCCAGAAACTGCATCACATGCCAGAGTAGCAAGACGGAAAGGCTCACCGAATCGGGGATAGGCTCATTTTCCCAGCCCATCCGACAGTGCCAGATACCTCCTGACAGTGATTTACCAGTCTACCAGGTGGCCTGAGGCCACCCAGATTTTAGAAGGCACTGCAGATGCCTGTGCCGAAGCCCTCCTGACCAGCTGGATCAGCCGCTTTGGAGTGCTTGAGGATGTCACAAAGGACCGAGGATCTGCCTTCACGTCAGAGCTCTGGTCTTCCCTGGCACGCCTGATGGGGACCAAGCACCACACCACAAGGATCTATAATCCTGCAGCCAATGACATGGTGGAAAGGGTCCACTGCTCCCTCAAGGCTTCCTTAATGGCATGCTGTCAGGGCCCCGATTGGAAGGCACAGCTTCCTTGGGTCCTCCTCAATCTCCACATGCCCCAAGACCCTGACAGTGCCAGACTAATTCTTCCCTGCTGACAGTGATGATCCTGATATTCCCCTGGCTATGTTGCATGCAGCTGCCCAGAAGTTTGTTCCCTGCCAAGAGACGTACGTCGACAGGAGGAAGCAGTTCTGCCGCGAGCCCTGGACTCCTGCAGGTTCGTCCTCATGAGGAACGATGCTGCCCACCTGCCCTTGATGAGGTCCTACCGGGGCCTGCACTGATTCATCCATCGGGATAAGAAAGCATTCCTGACAGTGGCCCTAAACGTCGTCAAGACCGCCCAAGAAAAGCAGTTGAACTCCCCAGGCCCACTACCAGGGGCGGCATCCTGCTTTCTGGCCAATCAAGACAACGAGGACGCAAGACGCCCCTCAACCAAGGGAATCACAAACCCAAGGACTTCTTCAGCTCCCTGCAAGATTCTGTTAGTCATCTAACGATTCTACGCAATCATTGTCTTTTGTGGGGGTGGTATTTGTAAGGACAACATTCGGGCGAATGTTCGCCCTTCTATTGTAAAAATCTGTACATCCATATGTCCTCTTTTTTCTTCCAAGAACTAAAATGTAAATCATTTTATGCCCTTTCTTTTGATGTATATATTTCGGGAATCTGTTCCCTCTATGTAATATTATTCATGTATTTTCGTCTGTGAAAAAACACATTTACAGCTGGGGCTCTATCCCTTTTTGTTTATGTTTGTTCGTGTGTGCGTCACAGACAATATGTTTCTGTCCGCATACCGCCTTATGTACAGTCTCTTAACGGAATAAATTTAGTTCGCTCACTGTCCTCGTCTTACTCAGTCCTTAAAGTACAGTCAGGGAAAAGATTCCTTTTAACCCTGGAGTTCACGAGGCGTTGTAAATGGCAACGCCGATTTTGTTCATGTAGTAGACCAGCCTCATTGGTGCAGACATCTTGCCAGTTACCATATATTTACTTACGTATTTCATAAAAACTAAAATACGTTGATAAAAGAATATGAGTGTGAAAAATCAGGAAATTGAAAATTGGGTTTATAAGTGTTTTTTTCAGGATTAAATAAAACTCTTTACAGGAGGGAATTAAGTAGAGTAAAATCATCGTGCTCTTAAGACTGATAAAGGGGTGGAGGGGGACAGAACGGAAGGAGGTAGAAGTTGTTTGGAGGGAGGGTAGGAACGGTGAACTATCTAATCAAACCATGCGAACTATCTAATCATACCATGCCTAGCTTCGTTGACGCTTTTTCTCTTAACTCCAAGATCTTTAGAAGCTACTGCGGAATTTCTATTTCAAAAATAGATACTGTTGCTAAACTGACTGAAAGTAAATGTAGATGCAATTGCTACAAAATCACAATCGTTGTCCACAACCCATTTTTTCAAGACGAGAGAAAGAGATTGATTGTAAAATATATGATTTCAGTATAAGCATAATTTATAAGTGGTTTTATAGTCAGCATAAATTCGCTTCCAATTATGTTGAAAGGTAATAGTTTCTGAGACATGGTTTATGAATAAGGGTTAGGGTGGTTTCTTTTCCAACAAACTCTTAAACCATGAAAGTGGGCCCGAAACTACGACCTTTCTTAACTTTTGGCCGAGAGAAAAGGTTTACCTTAAACTGTTTTGTAAACCTCAAGAGACAACATCAACCAAAACATTAATGAGAATGAACTCACAAGAGGAAAGGCTTTGCCAACGAGGGGCAATAGTTGCGCTAAAAGGAAGACGCTGTCAAACGGTGCAGTTTCAATACAAGGGAACTTGGCATTACAAAGACAATAGTCAGACGCTGGTGGAGGCGCTGGCAGGAATCAGGAAACCTCAACGATAACACCGGAGTGGTGGGCCTAAGAAGACATCTGATGAGCATAGGCAAATTCTTGACTGCAATCAAGTGTCCTTTTAAGAATGCGGTAGCCATTAGGGACGAGCTGCATTTAGAGGCCTATGCACACAGTGAGGAATCTTCTTCATGATGCAGATCTGTTTTATCGGATCCCTTTAAAAAGGGCAAACTTGAACACCATAAATGGGCAAGATCGGCTTTTGCGCGTCGGTATGCTGATAAAACCCTTGATTACTGGGCTTAAGTAATATTCGGTGACGTGAAGACTTATGGACGACTACGCTGCTGGCGCCCAAACAACACAAGATACAAGCAACTGTTCATATATGAAATTGCTCACAGTGACAATATATTATCATGCAATATATAAGGCTGGATGCATTTACACGGTGTGGGAGAACTTGCTGAAGCTGGCGGCCGCTTCACTGCTGAGAAATATATAGAGATATTAGAAGTAATGGTGCCCTCTGTCCGTACATACCCCTTCCCTATACTGAAGGAATAACTTGTGCGATATTCATTGTCTTGCTCATCATAATTAGATTATGGCAAGTTACTATAGAGTTTCATAGCATTAATACAAGATTTTCAATTAATGGATACAAATTAATGATACAAATGACACAAAAATCTTTTCGGCGATACTTGCTTCACTTTTTTTTTTTTTTTTTGACAGGATAACTGTCCTATGCTTAATGACCGCATTGTTAGGCTATAGTTTGTAGAAAAACCAGATATTGAACTCCTGGAATGGGCTAGCAAAGGGTGCGACATGAAACCTAAATGTATGGGGAAATATAGTTAGCAGTTGGGAGCAAGGACAGCAGCGATCCCACCAACTGCTTGAGCACACATTACGGGAGTGGGAGTTATGCCAACGAAATCTGCAAATGATTTACAAATACGTTGCATCTATGCCAAATAGGTTGCAGGAGGTTATCCCACAGGATGAAGGCTGGACAAGATATTGATTTCTATGAGCTTTAAATGCTAATTAGCTATTAGGTTTCTACTTTGGTGATGGCAATAAACATAGTAGCTGTTATATTTTGGTCTATCCTGTAGATTATCAAAGAACAAAATAGTTTTTAACTTCAAGTTTGCATAATACCAGTTACGTTATTATTATTATTATTATTATTAGTAGTAGTAGTAGTAGTAGTAGTAGTAGTAGTAGTAGTAGTATGGCTCACACAATAATTTTGTTTTTGAAATATAATTGTCATAGTTCTGAATTTTCGAATATATAAATGAAATTACTGGAAATTTTAAAATGAAATGTGAGACGGCTCTCTACAAGGATATTTCAATGTTTCTTGACCTATCGAAACTCAAGACTGAACAACCTCATGCAAATATCAATCCTTAGTATAAAAAAAAATCTTTAATCTCGTTGTGCAGGGTAGAAACGTTGAACGATAAAAAGCATGGAAGGCATCGTTGACGAAATTTTCTGCAATTGTAAAACCTTTTGAATTTGCTGCTGAATTTCCTCTCCGAAAGCAGATACAGTAACTATATTTGAGTAAACATTTCATAGAAATGTTCCTTTAAAAAAGTATACATAATCCCCAACCCATTTCAGAGGACGAGAGAGAAAGAGAGAGAGAGAGATATCATGTGATCGCACAAATATCAAGCAAAATAAATCACATATTTATTTGCTCGTCTATTTCCTTAAATGTCGCCAGCATTCTTTTATGATATTAATGAGTGACTAGCCAAGCCATGCCACTATTCCAGCATTTACGTGGAAAACAAGTTCTTTCCCCATTACTGTGTTTGAACCACTGTCAGGCAGCCTCTATCAATGGATGAACACATAAATAGATAAAGCTTATCTTATTATATATATATATATATATATATATATATATATATATATATATGTGTGTGTGTGTGTGTGTGTGTGTGTGTGTGTGTGTGTGTGTGTGTGTGGGCTAAGTAAATTTGTGTATATGGTAACGAAAAATATATAGAATCTATGTTCAAGTAGCCATGTTATGAAGAATGTTAAATAAGTCTAATTTGAAAGAAAAAGAGCGTTTAGCAAAGGCCAGTGGTTGATTAATTATGATTAGAATTGTGCCATACTGAGATAATGTTCATAGTGAAAAATAACTCCAAATTAGAAGTTGTCAGAGTGATCTCAGCAGCGGTTCGTGAAAAGGAAACTTCGTTCTTAGCTGATCCTTCTTGGACCTTCTTGGGTAGACCTCCTGTATTATTAGCCACAACGAATGAGCTAAAAAAGTATGTTATCCGACAACTGCTGCAAAGTATATATCAGGATCGTCAATACATTTCATGAAACTTTTATCAATTCAAATTTCTCTGTCCGTGTATTATCATCTCCAAATTCCTGTGTCTAAATGTTGGGAATTCAATATTTTCAATAATTTTATTCATCCATATTCTTACAAAAACAAAATTTTTTATTCTTTTCTGATAACGATATATAGAACAGTTGGCTATTCAAAATGAAACCACTTTTCTTCCGCTGTTGGATTGAATTACACAAATTTGAAAGAATTATCAGCGGAGAGATGATATTCAAATGAAAATATTTGGATAACACAAAGCAGATGATGAACTTCATTGCATATGTCGATAAACGGATTAATAAGAGGCGCCCTTACGTCCAGTCATTTGTTTGAAGTTCTAGGTAAATATCTATCTCTCATTTCGTGTATAGGGATAGGTTATGTCAATATGATTTTATGTAAATTGTATCAATATTTTTTGGTCGTTTTAGCTACATTGTTTATCGTTTCAATGGGAAATCAGAAAAAGCTTTGAAAGGTTTAGTAGGAGGTAAGAGACAAATCGTTACCGAAGTAATACATGCTTTGATAGTTGTTTCTACCTTACAAACAACTCCTCCCTCTTCCCGCACCCCCCCCCCCCACCCCCGCCCCCACCCCTCCCGCCCTTACTCTTCCATTTCCTACGTTAGTCTCAAGAGCCAAACGCAATTGTACGATGGTATGACGTTTTGTAATTTCCCCTCTGATAAACCGTCTTATATAATCTTGAAAAATCATGCATAAAACCCATGAATCGCATTGTAGTTTGCTTTTATAATTTGTTTTTCTTTATCAGGTCATTTTATTTCTTTTCAAATAATCAAGTGAAAATATGTTAACTAGTAAGGAAACGTCTCCACCAATAAGGCTTGCCTTGGAAAAAAGCAAATTCATTCATATTTTCAACACTTTTTACTACGTAAACAAAAGTGGAGTTGCCATTTAGCGTGTCTAGTGCTCGCAGGGGGTAAACGTAATCTTTTCAGCGACCGTACTACCTATTTGATACATATTTTCTTTATACGTGTATAAAATAACTATATTTACCAATATTATAACCTATTATATAAGATCATATTTTCAAAACTGATGCTTTTGCATGAATTAAGAAAAGTGTATTGGTGGTAACACTAGGAGGGGAGAGTCTTACGACGTCACAGCTCCAAATCACGCTCTGATTGGTTCTAATATCCGAGAGGTTTATTTTCTTCCAGACTTAGAAATATGCTATTAGCAGTAAGCTATGAGTTTCTATTTAAATTTTGCTCTCTTGATTTATACTTCTTATAGGGTCTGGTTCATTTTCTTCATTCCACTAAGTTCTAGAAACAGACTTAGAGGATTGTATATGAATATAAGTAATTCTGACACGTCTTTGTAAAGATAAAAGTTATAATAATAGTAGCAATAATGAATCTAACGAAAGCCCACTTCATTTAATGGAATTAAAATTGCTTTTTGAGCTCATGTCAGAGAACAGAAGAGAACAGTTGACAACAACCATCAGGGAAACACAAAAACAATTACTGCATCATTAGAGTTGATGTTCACATTCACGTTCTGGCGGCATTTCAATTGTGTCAAGCAAAATTGTGTCCATGGAAGCCAATCAAATTCGTGCAGAATAGTGGTATTTTATCACATGTGCAGGAAGGCTGGTTTGTTTTTCTTCTTCTTTTGGAAAACATTGTAATTTTTCATGGTGCCTCTTTATGTTGATGAATGACTGTAATATAACGCTTTTGTCTGTGGCTAATTTATATTTTGAAAAATCTCTCTCTCTCTCTCTCTCTCTCTCTCTCTCTCTCTCTCTCTCTCTCTCTCTCTCTCTCTCTCTCTCTCTCTCTCAAAGATTTCGAATATCCTCTGAAAGTTTGACAGGTCCTTTCGGTCCTAATATTTCTTTGAAGAAGTGATTCAGGGTAAGGTTCGAGATCTTATCTGTAGAAGCCTCAGCTGCTGTAGTATGATGAAATTTCTGAAGATCAGTTCTTGCAGAATTGTCCTCGATGCCTCACTCCTTATGGAAAGATACGTTAAGATTAACGACCGTATATCCACTATAATTTTTGTTACTGATATCATGAAATTTGTGATTGGGAACATGAAGGTACACTGAGGCACAAGCCAGTCTGAAAGTAAGGAAAAAATATAATGTGACTTGGAAAGGTTACTCTACTTATGTATATAGATTGGAAAGAGTAGCTAGAGTATTGCAACTTTACTTCTTGTGAAAATCATTATTGCTACCTC
>NC_061100.1:71448839-71483839 GCF_015104395.2 Macrobrachium nipponense
AGTAGAATTAGAAAGGGCATATGACAACAACATATACGATGATATGAGTGGTGAACGCTCAACATAAGGTGAAAAACACAATGAAAACATGTACTGAATTGTTATTGATTTCTCTAATCTATTCCCTAAACACTTTGTTATCAGTGAAGCTGCTGACCAGAGATTTTTTTAATGTTCCCTGTTCTATTGATTTCATCCAGATATCTTTGTTAAAAAGTATATTGTTCATGACTTCGAGTAAAGGAATATTAGAAAAATTCATGTTATTAAATCCATTACAAATCAAGGTAACAAAAATAACAGTCACAGTGATAATTATCATAACAACGTCAGCAACTTATTTATACAATTAATGACGATAAATAAAAACATTGTTAATTACCTGAATAATGAGATAAATCGTAGATTACCTTTGCACTTCATTTTAGATCAATTGTTATCGATCAACAAGTCTGAAAACAATCAGAAAAATAATTACAGAAGGACATATCGAATAATAGAAAATAAGAAAACCCCTTTTGAAAGCAGTTTCATAAACAGGAGTGGTTTCCTTCGGGCACGAGAGGTACTGAAGCAATTTTTAAAGATACAAAATGCACATATTTTATGTTGTATATTTTGGCCTATGGAAAAATGTCAAGAACTCTGTGGGCATTCGTTTATATATATATATATATATATATATATATATATAATGAAAGCATTAATAGACTGGTAGAATAACTGATGAAGATGAGTTACAATTACCTGGAAAGTTGTTGAATGTAGCACAGGCTGATATTATAAATCAAGAAAGAGAAAAGTGATGTAGAGTTAGAGCTTAGACGCATAGAAGCAGAAGAAAGTTTTATTAATCTAAAAATGCAAACTGAAAGAGAGAGAATACAGGCTGAAAGATAAAGAGAAGACAGAGAGAAAAGGGAAAGAGAAGAAAAAGCAGCATTACCTAACCGTAACCAAGATAGTCAAGACCTTGTATTTGATGTAGTAGAGTGCAGAAGTTAATCCCTAAGTTTACTGAAGACGCTCCAGATGAGTTCTTTGACCACTTTGAAAAAGTGGCTTCAGGTATAGGATGGCCAAAAGATAAATGGCCTATCTTGTTTCAGTGTCTTAATTGGTAAAGGGAAAAATTCTTATTTAGCCTTAACAGCTGATCAGTGTAAAGATTACAAGGTACTAAAACACAATGTGCTACAAGTTTACCAGTTGGCCCAGAGTATTACAATGAAAGATTCAGATCTTTAATAAAAGATCTTGGATTATGCTTACAAAGTCAGGTGTTTCAAAGGATGGTTGGAGGCTGCTTAAGTTAAAACTTTCGATGATCTTGAAGAATCAGTTGTTCTTGAACAATATGTTAGGGGAATTCCTGAACACATAAGAGCCTATTTGAGAGAGAGGTTAAGAAACTTGACATGAATGCTACACTGAGTGAAGACTATAACATAATCAGTTGCAAAAGAAACTATAATGTCAAGTATTAGAATTAGCAATGCACAGGTTTTAAGTCTCATCCAAATTTCAAGAACAAAGTTAATAAATGAGAATCCTATAAGTGGTAATACCAATAGAAAGCAATGTAATACTCTCAGCAATATAATGTGAATCCTCATTATCTAGTTTTTCAAAACAAATATAGCAGCCTAATGTTGTCTGCTTCAAGTGTGAAAAAGTACACACTATAGTCATGAGTGTTATCAGACACATCAGCAGTCAAAGTCAGTTAGTCAAATAGTAAGAGGTAACCAGGTGAAACAGGCTATGAAGAGCAGTGTGGGGAAGAATCAGACTCCAGAGAAGACTGAAACTAAACAAGCTGAATGTTTAGCAACCAGTAGAAACGGAACTTCAAGCAGTGAGTGGCTGAGCAGCTTGGAGGCTTTCAAGCCATATACCTATGAAGGTACGCTGGCAACTCAAGGAGGGAGTGTGCAGGTACCAGTCAAGGTATTATGTGATACTGGTAGCATACAGTGTGGTGGTATGTGATGCTCACCCTAAATTGGAGAAGAATCTCACAGGAGATTCAGTTATTTTTAAGGGTATAGGAGAAGAGGTAACTCCTCTATGCCACTTGCATCTGCTGTGTGAATTGGTGGCGGGGATGTTGATTTTCCTGGCTGCGAAAGGTGTACATGTTATGTTGGATAATGAAGTTAGGAGTGTGCCATTTATTCCTTGTTGTATAGTGAAAGGCAAACCGTTGAAGATTAGTCCTATTGTAGATTTAGAAAAGAATAACCTCCACCTGTTTCCTAATTGTGTAACTACCAGGAGTATGAAGAGGACTACGTCTATATATGAAGAGACTGAGGATTTACACACCCAAGAAGGATCAAGTGAAGGATCTTTGAGCTTACAAGAGCTTTTCCCTGGAAGTGATGTTTCCTGTAGTGTTAACCAAGAAGAGATTTCCCAAGATGATAAAGAAGAACCTGTAATCAGGGTGTTCCTGAAGATAATAGTGAAACTACAGTAGCTGAGTTAGCAGATATTGAGAGTTCAGCCCTTGAAGTTGGTCAAGTGACAAGAGAGAAGCTAGTGGAACTGCAGAAGAAAAATGGATCGCTAGCTGATTTGTTCTTCAGAGTTATTGATCAAGAAGAGATGCAACAAACTCCTACCTGTTATTATCTAAAGGAAGGTTTGCAGATGAGGAAATATAGACCTACAGATATACCAGGAGATGCTGTATGGGGCGAATATCATCCAATTTTGATTCCATATCCATTGAGGGAGCAAGTGGTAGCAGTAGCTCACGAGTCTGGACATATGGGAATCAGAAAGACTGTGGAGATCAAGAAATATTTTTTCTGTCCTGGACTTCATAAAGATGTAAGTAGGTTCTGTTGAGAGTGTCACACCTGTCAGATAGCTGGAAAACCGACTGAAACCATTCAGAAAGCCCCCCTACAACATATAGAAGTTAGAGGAGAACCCTTTAGCAAGGTGATTATAGATGTGGCTGGACCGCTTCCAAAGACAAAGAAGGGTAATGAATATTTGTTAACATTAATGTGTTCTGTGACAAGGTATGTTGAGACGATTCTTGTTAGAAGCATATTTGCCAAGGTAAATGCTGAGAAGTTAATGGGGTTTTTCTCGAAGTTTGGAATACCAGAAACTTTATAAAGTGATAGAGGAATGAACTTTACTTCCGAGTTGTTTCAGGATGTGATGAATTTATTAGGAGTGAAACAACAGTTATCAACTGTTTATCACCCAGAGTCAAGAAGTTTTGGAAAGGTTTCACCAGACATTGAAAAGTATGCTGACATGCACTGTTTTCATCCAGAAAGAGAATAAGATGTTGGTTTACCCTTAGTGTTATTAGAGGCCTGGAATGCTTATCGAATGAGATGATTTTTAGTAGAGAAGTAAGAGGACTGTTGAAGATTCTTGCAGAAAATTGGGAAGAAAATCAAGAGGAAATCCAAGTAGAATATATAAAGAACTTGAGGAAAGGGTTAAGAGAGAACAGAAAATTTTCTTTAGAAAATTTGAAATTAAGTCAAGAGAAAATGAAAAAGAGATATGACAATGAGTCTAAGCTAAGAAGTTCTTGAGTAGGTCAATAATTGTTAGTGTTCTTACCTGTCAAGAAATTTCCCCTTACTAACAAATTTCAAGGTCCTTACAAGACAATAGAGAAGTTAAGTGATAGAACTTATTTGATAGATACACCAGAAATGAGAAAACTACAAAGGAAGATACAAGCAAACCTCTTCAAACCCTACTTCTCAGACACTAAAATTGAAGTTGTTTCAATAACACAGATAACTTCATTTACAGAAGACGACGATACTTATGAATTGAGAGCTGAAAGCAAGGTGAATAATTCTTCAATTTTGGAAAATCTGGAGGATAAACTGAAACATCTGAGTGTTCAACAAGTTGGTTGAATTGCTGGAAGTAATTAGAAGTTTCCAAGCTATTTTTGCAGATGCACCTAAGCATACCGGTCTGACAAAGTATGAGATCAAAATCCAAGAAGATGGAAAACCATATATACAGAGAGCTTATCACTTATCACCTTATCATCGAGATGTTTAGAAGAAAGAAGTTGAATATTGTTGCAGCATGGATTAGCAAACCCAGTTCAAGTCACTACAGTTCTCCATCTGTTAGTGAAGAAACCTGATGAATCACTCAGAATGTGTACTGCTTATAGGACACTGAATTCCATCAGTGTGGTTGACAATTATCCCTTGCCTCTTATAGATCAGTTACTTGATGATACTGGGCAAGCCAGGTTTGTGTCCAAGATAGACTTGTTGAAAGATTATTATCAAATTCCCTTAGATGAGAATGCTAAGTTGCTGTCATCTTCTATTGCTCCTTTTGGACTGTATCAGTATACTGTTCTGCCATTTGGTTTGATGAATGCACCTGCAACATTCCAATGAGTAATGGATCAACTGCTAGGATCCACTTGAAGATTCTGAGCAAAGTTTTCACGAAACTATGGGAAGCAGGACTAAGTCAACCTAGAGAAGAGTGAGTTTGGGAAGTCGTCTGTGAAGTATCTTGGCTTTGAAGTTGGAAAAGTCCTTCTCGCTCCTGTAACTGCTAATGTAGAAGGTATCCATGAGACTACCCCGCCTACTACTAGGAACAGCTATAGAGATTTTTGGCATGGCTGGATTCTATTGCCATTTCTATTCAAATTTCTCAGCCATAGTAGCTTTCTTAATAAACTTAACTAGTCCCAAAGCTAAATTTTTTTGTACTCCAGAATGTCAAGAATCCTTTGAAAAAGTAAAGGTCATTTTAACTTCAATAAGAAATTTGTGATACAAGTTGATGCATCTGACTGTGGAATTAGAGCTGTTCTACTTCATGAAGATGAAAATAATATCTTACATCCTGTGTGTTTCATGTATTTGAAACTGAAAAAACATCAGAAAGTGTATTCAACCATAAGAAACTCAAGCTTCCATTATAGCATTGAAAAAAGTTAGAAGAATATATTAACAGACCAAAGGAAAGAAGAAATTTTAGTGCTGTCTGATCACAATTCCCTGTCATTTATACAGCAGATGAAAAATCAGAACCAAAGGTTAACAAGGTGGTCTCTGTGCTGGCAACCGTACAATGTAGAAGCGAAGCACATTTCTGGTAAGAACAAGGTAATCACAGATTATTTATCCCATTGTGAATCACTGGATTCAACCCCGGGATAAATAATCTTCGGGATGGGGGGCGGGAAGGGATCTTATATAAGTGCTGTTGCAAAGTGTAACTTCACCTTGGCATTTGTATGTGATGCCTTTGTAAAATAGATGCAAGTGTTTTATGTTCAGATTTCATATTGAGATTAACTTGAACTAAAGTTGATATATTCAAGTGATGTATGTTCAAAATTCACACAAGCATAATTTAAAGTTGGAAAAGAACGTAGAGTGAAAAAAGAGAGTGGATGTATCTGCTAACTAGCGAGTGTCGTTTTGGAGCTTTTTCTTTGTCCCATAATCACGGGAATTCCCGGGATTTTCAATTGTCTAAAATTGCACATTATACCTAGTTTCCTTTTCAGGTTTCTGATGTGCTTAACATTACTAGATACACAGAAATATTACTATAGATTGACTGTCTTATTAATTCCACTTAATGTTTAATTCCAGCATTCACTTTGTTTCTCAATTTATGCGCAAAGATCAATCGATATGAATTTATCGAGTAGGTATCCCAAATATACAAAATAAAACATTCGGTAAACAGTATACTACATTTCCACATAATAAAGAAGGAATATGTTCCTCTTGAAAAGTCTGCAAACTTGTACATGGTTATTTTGTCACAGTTTTATATCCCTATCCACTATAGATTTAGCTACTGCAATAAACTGGTAACACTGTAACAGACGCTTTATCTTCCCTCCACGGATTTATTTGACAGGCCCTATCTCGCGAATGTTGCAACTTGCAATTTTCCAACTAGCAAGATGCTGTTGATGGGAAAATACAATTCACTGAAGATATAAAGTATTTTATATCTTCATTATTATCATGCAGATGATGACAGAAATTATCTGTATGGACAGTATATATAAATATAAACAGAACAAGTCCACAACCATCCTGCAGTCAAATTTGTCCCTATTTTTGTACTTAATTTTATCCCAGGATTTCCTGGGATGCGCTAAAATATCCCAGGATTATTAAACCTTGAAAATTGTGCGGGATCCCGGGATCCCGGGAAACAAACCCTACTGTTAACATGTCAGCGCCTGAGTTCTTCCTGTTGAACACATAGAAAATTCACCTTTGTTCCTTGCCCAGAAGTACATATGATGATTGCATTATGTTAGAAGTTTCTAAAAGCATTCGATGGAAAACGTTTTGTGTCCATCACGTCATCTACAGGAAATGACGTCCTAGCATCTTTGCAAGAATGTTCTTCAATTTATTTTAGTGATTAGAGATTCTTTTATTATGAAACAGTTTGATATTACTGGTAAAGTAACTCTTATCTCTCTCGATTTGTCAAAAGATAATCTATTGACTTGTAAGTAATTTAATTAGGAGTTGAAATGAGTGTGTAGTTCCCAAAACTACTGTGACATCACTAATTGCTTGCGATAGTTATTTGTAATAATTTCTTTCATGTTAAGAGAATTTTATGTTCTGAAATCGTTTATTTTCTGTTAACATAGTTATTAATAATCCTAATCTCACTCTCTCTCCCTTTCGTTTGGAAAAGGAAATTATTAAGATCACTACAATACCTCGCCCTAAGATGTTTTAACATCATCCGTTTTGTATCATGTTCATCAGAAGTTTCCATACGAAGGGAAAATCCTTCTTTCTTCCTTAGCCTTGGAACTGTTGCGAGCATGTTCATATTTTACCTTCTCTTTCTCTCTCTCTCTCTCTCTCTCTTCCCGACTGAGGGAAATTTATTTATTACACGAATGTAAAAATTTTGTAATTACATGTTCACTCGTAACTCATTGTTTAATTTAATTTCTCATTAGCATAGTGGTTATTTGTGGTATCTCAACAGACATTGTGCAACAGCACCTAGGAATTAAGTGTGTTCAATTGAAGATACTGTGAGAAGGGTATCTTTTGGTAGCCATTCGGCAGAAAAGTTATGTGTTATAAAAGGTATTGTTTTAAGTGCACTTGAAAATTAGAATTTTAAAAAACTTACCTACTTAGATATTCGTTTGGATTTATTTAACTTTTTGTCACATTTGATTTTTTTTATGTGTGTTCTGTATGTACTTCTTTTAAAGTGTTTTTATATATATTCTGTGTTTCCTATTTTCTTAGGGTTTTTTTAAATTTTAGCATTGAAATTGGCACTTTTCCAAATTACGTGTTTACATATTTTTCCATTCGGAATTTATTTGATTGACTTAGGTGTTTCTTAATGATTTAGTGTTGCATACTTGATTTAATTTCATGATTTAAAATTTATGATTTTATTTATATTTACTTAGATTTATTTTCAATTCTTAATCCTTAATTAAATTTTTTTATTTTACTTGAGTAATATTAATTTCTTGATTGATTCATTTTCTTGATAAATAAATTTTGATTTAATTTCTCTAAATAATTAACTCACGAATTAATTAAACTTTAAGTTGTTTTCAAGTAATAGAAAATTTCCCTGAGATTGTGAATTTCAATTATAAATTTTGAATTTAAAAATGATTTTTTTTTGTATTTAAACTTTTTATGACAGTGTTTCATGTACTGACCACCAGTGATAGAATTCAATTCAAGTAGGGATATTAAGTGTTAATTGTGCTGTTTTCCTTCAATTTTCTTGAAGAGAGTTAGAACAGAGAAGTATTTGAAATACTTGGGCTTTTAAAGTTGTTGTTGGAATGATGCCCCCTCTAATTAATTTAATCTCATATAAGATTGCCTCACAATTGTTTTAATTAACTTAGTCTGATTCCTTGAATGATCAATAAGCTTATTAAAGGATCAGTCGTATTTTAAGTGTGATGAAGGTTCAGGTGTCTGGCTATTGTGAGGTAACTTACGTTTGATTGGTAAGTGTAGTAACCAGATATTGGGGCGCTTCATCATAATATATATATATATATATATATATATATATATATATATATATATATATATATATATATATATATATATATATATATATATATATATATATATATATATATATATATATATATAATTATATATATATATATATATATATATATATATATATATATATATATATATATATTATATATATATATATATATGTGTGTGTGTGTGTGTGTGTGTGTGTGTGTGTGTATGTGTGTGTGTGTGTGTTGTTGATATATGTATATAAGTGAGCGTTCGTGTTTTTGTCCGCTATAAAAACCCTTCCCCTACCCTATGATCGAAATACAAACACAGAGAAAAAAATGAAATTTTCATATTTACTAGTGTGTTTTAGCTGTTTGTTCAATAACTTTATAGGAGTCACCAGTGGCTTGGCCAGAAAACTACCAGGTTTTCTATTTGGTGATTTCATTATATATATATATATATATATATATATATATATATATATATATATATATATATATATATATATATATATATATATATATATATATATATATATATATATATATATATATATATATATATATATATATATATATATTGTTCAGGATTTTAAGCCATAACCAAGGAAAGTTAAGACCTCTTTACAACAAGACTCATTCATCCTTATAATGCAAGTTGTTCCTGTGAACTGAAAGCCTCCATTCTCTCGGAAAACCCTCTTTACTCCCATTGTCTGCTCTTGATTTGCTCTCAACAGGGGACCTTGGATGAGGTGTGGAGCCTACCCAGGCGAGATTTTAAATGAGCTGGGCCAAAGGAGCTCTGCCTCAGAACCTCCTCAGAGACTCTCAGAACTGCTCAGAATCAGGACTTCCTCAGACTCTCTCAAGCCCTGCAGACTCTACTTCACCCCTTCTGCTCCCCTGCCTCCTCTGGGGGATCCCACAATTAAACCTCCATAGTGCACAAAAATATCAGCAGATGAGAAGACTAAAAAACCCAGGATTTCCAGGTACTATGAGACGTAAATTTAGGGCAGAAAGGGAATTGTTTTGCCTCTTGTCTGTATTTCATTTCCATTCTTCCAAGGCGACTTTCGACTTTCTCCCCTTCTTTGTTCAGCTTCTCACTCCCCAATCTTGGTTCAATACTGTGATTAATTCCCTTGTGATGCTAGTAAACATCCCCCTAGTTAATTCAAGCAACATAATAGTCCATTCTGTGAAAACTCCCAGTCATTTCATGCCCTTTGAATGGGTTGTAATATTTTTTGCTAAGAGCAAGTAGTGTGCAACATTCCCCACGTGTTCCTCGCCTTAGTATTGATGCTAGAATGTAATCTCTTTGCAGACAAACAACGTGCCTGATTGTGGGAGAAATTGGGAACCCTTTGGAATATGGTTTGCATTGAAATAACCCGTTTGTGCAAATTCTGCTCTCCATGTCTGGTTCATTTCCCAGCCACGTGTTTCCGGTGGATCAGCAGTCAACCACCTCATTAGTTCCCGGACCTACCGTAACTTAAATGTAAATATAGTTCATCTAAAACTAAAGTCCAGAGTTTATGTAAATTCTTCCTTTTTCAGTAATATCGGCCTTCTGCTGTAGTTTTTTTTTTTTTTTTTTTGTGATCTCTCGTCCCTCCATTCAAGGCTATTTTTAAGAGTAGGTCAGAACAATATATTTTATATATATATATATTTATATATATATATATACAAACTTAACAGAACTATCATAATCAAATACCAATCATATGGTCTTCTCCATTCTGGTATTGACCAACCACATTCAACTGGTATTAATTAAATCCCATCCAAGGTCATGCGAAGTACATTTTACCCACTAGACCAAAAGAATCCCAATAAAAGATTGAAAATCAGCTATATTCAGACAAAAACAAATGAAAAGAATATACGTACATAAAAAAAATGCAGAATGTACAGATGACATCACAGAATCCGGAACGTAGATTTGCTGATGAAGACGTAGTTATTGAGGTGCAAGTTCAGATGCAAGAACTTGTCTTGTTCAGGGATTAAAGAAAAAGAATATGAAAGATAATTAGGGAACGAGACAGAAATAGATGAAATCAGGGGTATAAATCTAGACTATACTTTAAGGGGAACCATTTTTGTTTTGGCGTGAGTAAATGTGAAAACAAATGTAAATGTGAAAAAAATATGGAATTGAGAATCTTATGACTGACACATAAACTCAACAATTCCAATTAATGGGACCATAAACTAAAAATTGCTTCGATGAGCGAGGTATATTTATGGTAAATCAGCATGTATGCGTTACGTATACATAAGACAAATATGGCAAATTCTGTAGTCAGTCTTTGAATAATAGAAAAAAGTGAACTGTGGAATCGGGGATATATACCAATTTTCTCGAATTCAGTAAGATAATTACGAAAACACACTGACTTTCGGGTAGTGATTAAGCGACATCTTCACTTCTATGAAAAAAAGGCATATATCCTTGGCTCTGTTGAATACGAGTTCGAGTCACGTGAAATGGAAATTGTTGGACAGAAATTGCCCTTCAGTACGAACATCGGAACGAAAATCAAGAAATGGATCAAACAACATAAATAACATATGTTAATGTGTGCTGTAAAATGAACGCGAAATTGGAGAGGAAAAGTCATAAACACTAAAGAATAAATAACAAATAAACGATGATAATTTCATTATAGAGTGCCGGAATACAAAAACCTATTTTCAAGCCAAAAACAAAAACAAAAAACACCCATTAAGCTAAGGGAAAGGGTGACTGAAAAACCGCACTCTGAAGTTGTGTCATTATCTGTACAGGGGGTTTATCCAGCAGATTTGTTCTATTTTCAAGGAAGCTATTCGTTATATGGAATATATGTATGTTCACGTGAATGCAGAAAGATGCATAAGTGTTTGAAGTAAACTTATCGTTCCATACAACCAGAGGAGGATTAATTCTAAAAAAAATTAAGGTTTCAATCATCATCTTGTCCTGATAGCCAATCGTCTGGGTGACTGGAGGAAGTTTATTGAAGGACGGAATAAAAAAAAAAAAGTCAAGATAGAATGGAGAAGCTCCAATTCACCTTTAGTTGAGGACTTATGCACACAAGCACACACACACATACGTATATATATATATATATATATATATATATATATATATATATATATATATATATATATATATTAGCTCATATGGTGTCCGCGTTATGGTCGTCCTCTCAAGTTTCTCGCTTTCTCTATTCATTGCATTTTTATGGGGCTTTCGTACGTCAAGAAAGCCTAGAGACAGTATTCATTGGCATAAAAGGCTACTGTTTCACCGATATTTCCCCTTTAACAGCAAAATATAAATTCACACCCATGTAACAAGAACTCTTGGGAATAGATCCCTCCAGGCTAAAGAACTAGTATATCTGTTACCATTACTTCTTACTTTTATCCCACGAAATTACCTTTTTCAGGGGGCCATTTTTTTTGTCTCATAATACCGTTTCCCATGTGAATGCAACACACCTAAAGTCTTTACCACCTGCGTGTAATTGTAGGATGGATTATTTTCTCTGAAAATGCAATGTAATCTTTGTGTAAAATTAATAGAGGATCGTATCAAAACCAATATCTTTACAAACAATTGTGAATTTTGATAGCTTTGATTACTTAAGGATAAGAATTGTCTTTATGAACATCAAATGATTTTTCCTTAGCATTCTCTTTTTCATCTTTTTTTATCATTGTATTTTCTTTTTCTAATCTTTTAAGACGATATGAAAGATGCTGAACTTTTGTCGACCGTTCTCCTAAAAAAAAAAAATAAAAAGTATGAGGAAACCGAAGTGGAAGCCAATAGACTAAAAGGTGAGCGAGTGACTCTGGAACCAAATGAAAGGCAATATTGTAAAACTCAGGCAAACGAACTAAAAGTGACTGATTCAAAGGTCAGCACCTCTAGGAAGAATTCTTTTTTTTTTCATATCGGATTTATGCTTCAGCCGACACAGTCTTGGGCCTCATGGAGATAGAGTTGTCGGAATGATGGACATATGGAAAAATACAGGGTATGGTTAAAGCTATGACTTCTTTTGTTATCTTTGGTCTGAAGTCCTACTTAACGGAAAACAGTAGTTTCCAGTTTCCAGTTTCCAGAGGACATGAGAAACTGATGATCATACCGTAATATGTAAATGTACGTGTTCAGCTATTTTCCAACACTTTACAGATACTTACATATGAAGGCAAGAAGTTACATTACTACTAAGAGGGATCGGAATTATTGTCCACAAAGAGCCGATATTTATTCATCCCCTTATAACCAAACGATTTCACTTTCCTTACTAAATCTGTTAATCGATGAGCAATCACCATATTACCTCAAATATTGGAATGATCAAACGTGTGATAAAGAACTGGAAACTTCTTTCAGACCTGAAGCAGTTAAGGCGTAGAGAGAGAGAGAGAGAGAGAGAGAGAGAGAGAGAGGTTTGAGAGGAGAGTGAGAGAGATTGGAGCATGGAAGAGAAGAAGAGAGATTAGTAACAATGGTGAAAACAGACCATAATATACCATTCTTACCTCTCCCTCAAACATACACGGGCAAATACAATACATGCAATTTCAATCAAGAACTTTACCTACTACTCGTATATCTCGACAGTTCCCACCAGGATTAATGTTGTTTTGTATTAGATATTCAGTGATAAAGACATGATAACTGTTGTATGAACTATTTTGGTTTATAAACTATTGAACTAATATTCATTATATAACTGTCATGTCACTTATGAAATTTACTGCATCATTGACATTAATAAACAAAAGCAAACCAAATAGTAAAAACGGAACTCGAATTTTATATTATATGTATTATATGAAATAAACAGTAAGCCATAATAAACATTTTTAGGTCGTATGCTTGCTATCATTAATATGTTGAGGAATTAGAATGAAACGATTTCCAAAAAGTGAATGAGATTTTCAATCCAAATAACTTCCAAATGTCAGCTCCTCCTTCCAACGACCCTCTGCAAGAGTCACTAATCTGAGACATCCGCTTTATGAACTGGAGACAATATTCCCACCGTCCCTCTGAACGTAGAACAGGTTTGGAGATGGCGAGTTATTAAAGCGAGATGGCAGATGATCAAAGGGAGATGGGGACTATCAAGCAGAGATGGGGTTGCCACAACTATCCGTAATTCCATGAAGACGGTCCTTGGGTTAATTAGACTTATGTTAGCACCTAGGGGAGATGATCAGTTTCAAAGGGAAGAAGAAAGAACCCCAAGAATGCCTTTGCTCCCTAAAGACGAGAGAAACATTGGGGAATTCCGACAGAGTTTCTGTGTTTGCTTTGGGATGGCTTGCAGTGAAGTCATCAGCCTTAGATACGTCTTTCCACACTTCATCTGTAGTGCCATCTTTTAGGAGCCAACTTAAGGATTTGAATATTTAAAAAGGAAACAATATTTTGAGAGTGAATAAGGGATTGAAAATAGGAATATCAAATTAGGCTATTGGAGATATCAGATAGAGACTTGGGTGTTTATCTATTCTAAACTATTTGCATTCGTAATAAAAATGTTATCCGTCGTTCTGGATATGCGTATTTTCAATTATCACATTTGTTATACTTAACCAGGATATGCGAAAGAAAAACAAAATAAATTTTGAAATTTAAAAAAATCGAAAATAGCTATTTTATGAACATCTCCAGTTACATGTAAACACACCATTGATAATTCCGATGTCCACTTCTATACGAAAAAAAAAGTTACATTCTTACAGTAAGACAGATACTCTATAGATTCTATGTGCTTAACATTACTAGATACACAGAGGTCGATAGAATTTTAAGAGAAAATTTACAGTTATACGTTGTATGTACTTTACTTTTCTAAAGTTCATATATGTACATATTCTATAAAATTATTTCCAACGACAGCCCGCTTACCTTTGATATTTCCTGTTTAATATGTTCCTTTGAAATAATAATTGGACTGTTACTTTCCTTAATAAAATAAAAAACAAAAATCAGGATACTGCTCAGGTTTTCCAAAACATATAATACTGAATTATTCATAAGACATTATATTAGGTTTTTCTTCAATGCTGAACAAAGGATAAGTTCTCTTTCGCTCTGTTGCTTTCACCTGGCGTTCAGACCTTTACTCCTACTGATCTCGACCTCAGCTATGAAACACTGAAGACTTTTTCATCAGATCAGGTGTGTTTTGCTCTTTAAACTCCTCCTCTTCTTTCGGCTCTAAAGACAGAAGGCTCATTTGGTCCAGCATAAATGTACATATTGCTTTTTCGCTTAAACTTTGACCATAGGTTGCAACAGATTTCATAGAGATTAAATCTACTTGCTACATTTTCTTTCTCTTAAAATTACTGTAACAATCGTAGCCCTCATTCACATTCTCTGTTATGAGCTGCGAAAGTCGTCTTATTTTGAATGTAATCCACGTTTAACAGCTTTTCAAAAAAAAATGGCACACAGCAGCTGAGTTCATCCTAATAATATTTTTCAGAAAAGATGATTATATTCGAATAACATAATCGTCTCTTCATGTGAGAAAATCGCCCTTCTCAGAAATCTGTCCTCCATCTGCTAAAATGATACTTTACCTGAAATGCATCAAGTTCATGAAATATATTTTCAAAAACTGACCCTTCTCTGAGATTGCTCATTAAGAAATTACCTTCTCCCTATATAACTTTTTCCAGAAACAAGCCTCTTTTTTTAAATGATCTCTCTCATGATTGTATTCATTTGCGGAAAACTCCATTTTCGGAGATTATAATTTCATTGGGCCCAGTCTTTATCCAGAAATGATTATTCCAACAAAGAAGTTACCATCTAGAATTATCCTTTTTCAAAAGGAAAAAATTCCTGTTACAGGAATCATTTTCTGATGAGTGGCACCTGTGTAAGGCCTCTACACACGGTCAATAAAATTGACAATAATGCCGAGATTGTCCATCATATTGACCGTGTAGTTTTAAGATTGATGGGCAGTTCAATAGTATTGAGTCATTTAGATGGTTCCGACTTGACGAGGAAAAATTGCTGCCATCTGTAGGTAGTATTGATCAATTTTGTCATTTCTACGGTCGTTTTCGTTTCGACAACATGTCTGAGGAGGCGTCTACTCAGAAAGGAAATCAGCGGAACGAGCCTTTGTACTCGATTGCACCAGAGTATATAAGGCTTTGCCCTCATTATGGCAGGTGAAGTCAAGTGACCATAACAACAGGGATAAAAAGGAGGATTATGAATTTCTATTGAAGAAATACAGGGAGAAGTTTCCCAAAGCCAAAATGGATGATGTAAAGAAGACATTCAAGGCACTGAGGACCAATTTCCGTAAAGAACTGAAGAAGGTTGACATCTCCAAGAAGTCGGGAACCGGAACAGAGGAAATTTATGAACCATCTTTTTGGTATTATGATGAAATGCTGAAATGCTGTTCCTCACCGATCAAGAAACCCCTGCAGAGTCCCTTAACACCATGGATAGTGAGAATGATTGTCTTGAATCACAGGAAATTGAAAATATGAGTAGCAATTTCATATATATTTATTTCTCAAGATATTATAATAAAAGTATAGCCCAATAATCAATAAATATCAAGACAAACTATTTAAATGTTTTGTTCCACCATTCTTGTTAAGTATTAACAAATAAATTTTTAATACTAACAAAAAAAGACCAGAAATTTTCCCATAATTTAACCAATGTGTGATTTAACTAACGCTTGTGACTTTACTAAGGAATAGCACTTTAATTATTGAAATAATCACAGTATTGATCTCTGTTCATTTAAGCCACCAATAAAGCTTCGGCCATACAACTATCTTCTGTATTTTGCAAACCTTCATAAATATTATCACTTGAATCAGATTCTTCCATATTTATGTGTTCATCCAAAACATTTTCTATATTCTTCATTTTTGCCAGATAATTATGTAAATAACTACAGGCTAGCTCAACTATTCTTGTTTTTTTTTCTGGTGCTACATTAATACGCTTTTGAAGTAGTTCAAATTGAAATGTCAAAATGCCAAAATACATTTTCTATTATTCGTCTTGCACGACTCAATCTATAGTGAAAACTTGTTGCTCATCTAATTCAGACTGTGAATAGGGCTTCATTAAGTAACCTGACATCGGATAATCATTATCTGTCACAAATGTGAACGGCAGTTCGTTATCACTGTTTGGCAAGCACCGAGGTTTATGGATGTGTAGATGGCCTTCATTGAACGTCCTTCCAAATTGAGATACGGCGAACGTCAGATACTGTTGACACCAACATCCACCATCAACAACTCTTAGTTTTCATTAGCAATTGCCATCATGACAATGCTGAAAATCTTCTTAGAATTAAAGTAAAACGAACCAGAATTCGCTGGGTTTTTTTATCTCCACATGCTTTGAATCTATGGCCCCAAGGCAGTTAGGAAAATTCCATCCTTCATAGAATTCATTGGCTACTACTTCCCACTCATGCGGCGATTTTGGTATCTGAAACAAAGCGAAATATATTATTGTTAGTTTATAACTCCATGATACATGTTAAATTTTGCTATTAATTTTATTTATATAAATACAAAGTGTGTGGAGGTATGTAAATATAGTACACAGTTGGCATTAGTTATAATCATTATTATCAGCTAGGCGGCAATTCCCAACTGGTAGAGTAAAATGTTATAAAACCGAGGACACCAGCAGGGAATCCAGTCCTAAGAAAAAATACCAGAAAAAAAGAAAAGTTTACAAATGGAAAAATCTGCGGGTACAAATGAGCCTCCCCACTTTTTCGGGAAATCTTAAGAAATATTGGGGAAAACAACTACTTTTCATCACGCAAACATATAAAACTGAACATAAGCTTTACACAGTTTCTGTATATGTGATATTAGCGACCATACACACACACACACACACACACACATACACACATAACACACATATATATATATATATATATATATATATATATATATATATATATATATATATATATATATATATAAATATATATATATATAATAATAGTTTTTTTTTCTTCATTACAATCCACATAAAGGAAACACTTATTTTAATGTTACTTAAATGTAACATATATATATATATATATATATATATATATATATATATATATATATATATATATGTGTGTGTGTGTGTGTGTGTGTGTGTGTGTGTGTGTGTTACATTTAAGTAACATTAGAATAAGTGTTTCCTTTATGTGGATTGTAATGAAGAAAAAAAAACTAAGTTTTTTTTATGTCTAATTGCATATTTGTTTTGTTTCATTTCCGCTATTTCGAAAAGGTTTGGGAAATTACCAAGAATAGGAATATGCCTGTTTTATACAGAAGTGCCGAAGGACTGTTTGCAGTGGGAGGGATCAGCTGAAGCAGACCATTCCAGAAAGTCGCAACCTCTATATAAGAAGAAGAAAGTGTTCGTGACGGGGAGACAGAGACGGACACGAGAGGTGTTAGGAAGGGAGGAAAAGGTGCAAGAGAGTAGGTTTACATAACTCTGTGTGAGCTGGTGTTACGAGTATTTACGTGAGTTATATAATTGATGTAAGAATGAAAGGGGATTTCAATAGAAATAGGCCAGTAGTGATGTTAATCAGGTATAGTTTAATGGTGGTTTTTTGTGTGCAAATACACTATTTGTGAGTAGTAAGCGGCCAGGTTGGAGCTGTCATAGGAAGACAGTCTGGTTTAAACTTAGGCCTCATTTTATAGCCTAAGCAAGGTTGTTGTATCACTTGCCTGTAATTAACATGATTTGTGTGAAGAAAATTAGTGGCAGGGTATGAGTTTTCTACAAATACCTGTAGGGTAGCTTGCACCTACCTGTAACTCCCGTGTCTCTGTTCTCCATAGCTAGCCAGGATAGGCTACCTGTAAATTCTTAGTCTGTTCTCCATAGCTAGCCAGGATAGGCTACCTGTAAATTCTTAGTCTGTTCTCCATAGCTAGCCAGGATAGGCTACCTGTAAATCCCTAGTCTGTGTTGTCCTAAACTAGCCAGGGTAGGGCTATCCATATGTGCAGTGCATTACTCTCAAGCTAGTCATGTTTGGTAAACATTTTTTTTTAGAAAATGTTTAACTGTGTTAGTCATGTTGGGTATTCCAGTAGTTAGGCTAAGTTAGAGCGTGACTTGTACCCTAAAGCTAGCTGGATTAAATATTGATTCTGGGAATAGGCCTGACCTCACAAGGTTAAATTAGGTATGCAATATTTGTATGCAGGTTTTGAAGGAGTTAGGCTAGAGCTGGCGTGCTGAAACTATTCGTTCATTATTTAGGGAGTACGTATTTACATTTTCTGTCTGTTCCATATTTAAATGGCTCGAGTGCACATTAGTCACCCATGATTGTCATTAAGTAAAGATACTGTGGTTACTACTGTAATAATCATAGATACAGAATATAAAGTAATTTGTTTGGCTGTACTGTTATACTAAGGAGGTTGCAATTTAACTTTAATGTTTTTTTGGATTTATTTGAAATAAAAAAAAATTTTTAATATTGTAAATAAATATAATACTGTTGAAACTATTGCTGTTGGTATTAATTCCATCTTCCTGTTTCCACTTTGTTCATGTTCTTTAGCTAGTAAAAACACTCCAGGAGGGTCTAATCACTTTTGTTGAGACACAACCTTCCTCCAACAATATATATATATATATCTATATATATATATATATATAGATATATATAAATATATATATATATATATATTTATAATATATATTTCTTAAGATTTCCCGAAAAAGTGGGGAGGCTCATTTGTACCCGCAGATTTTTCCATTTGTTAATTTCATATATTATATTTTTTCTTTTATTACAGGCTGCCTGTTCTGCTCCTGGTCCCTCCGGTAAAAAGAGAAAGACACTGGATGAGAGACGGGAGTTGATGTCTGTTGCTTGCAAACGCCTTCGAGAGAGTGACGATCATGAAAAGTTGCATCTGCTTGGGCCTGTGAATTAAGGAATATTGGCCCTATGCAGGCTGTGTACCCAAAGAAAGCTGTCAATGATATTCTTTTCGGAGCTCGACTGGGTACACTGCACCGAAATTCAGTTGTTAATGGATCGTCCCTTAAGACCAACAGTAAAGCTAAAGCTATTAAAGTTTCCAACTCTGCCCCTGATAATAACCAATACCATTACTTTCCTTTAATTAATGTAGCTCCAAATGTGCAAGCACAATCTGAGTCGAATGTCATTTTATCTTGCATTTCATCATTTCAACCCTAGCATTACTTAAAACTAGATGACTGGGCAAAAACGTTGATTAAAGCTTTGCAAGTATCTATGATGATTTGGCCAATGGACTATGTATATATAGCAAAATGAAACTTCAGGTGTTCAAAACAAATTCCAGTGATAAGATAACGTAAGGTCACAGGTAAACGCTGACTAACTGGGATGGCTTCCCTCTTATTTGTGCTGAGTTTCATCATTAATGGTGTCACCATGTCCAATAAATTCATCACAGATATCACTGTCCATCCTCATATGATTTTTTAAATCACTTGGCGCACTGTAATAAGTTCGTTGCGTAAACTTTCCTGGCTAAATAAGTT
Organism: Macrobrachium nipponense; assembly: GCF_015104395.2. Lineage (NCBI taxonomy): Eukaryota > Metazoa > Arthropoda > Malacostraca > Decapoda > Palaemonidae > Macrobrachium > Macrobrachium nipponense. Next base: position 71,468,501 of record NC_061100.1, read on the forward strand.
CTTTTGTTTATACAACTCTTTCATCCAAAGCCGCATTTTCTTTTTCTTGGGCCATCACAAAATAACAATGCCACAGACACGCAGTCCATATCTGTGTCAGAGAGTATGTTTTCCTTGTAACTACCAGGCGAGAAGTGAAAGTATTGACAATGTTATAGAGCTGTGTGTGGCCAACTATAATATATTGAATCAATCTTATTGACGTCAAAATATTGGCCGTGTGTGGAGGTCAGAATTAGACAGCAGTTCGTTTTGGATATTAGGAAAAAGTCTCATTTCTACTATTTCATAATGATGATTGTAGAAAAACTTCCCTTAATTATGCTTTGTGATATTCGCTTTATTGTTCCGTCATTACCACTTCAATTCCATATGGAGAGAGAGAGAGAGAGAGAGAGAGAGAGAGAGAGAGAGAGAGAGAATTTGTATCGTTATAGCGTAGAGCGAAGAATGTTACCTGAGAACGTTTAATACAAGATGCACAAACGAATATGTGAACATTGTTCGAAAATAATTATTCGCAAACAATTATTCGAAAACAAATATTCGGTAAACATTCTAATGGAAAATAGTTATAATGAAAGTTATTCGAAAGGACAATTATAAGAAATTATAATTATTCGAAATGTAAAATTCCTTATTCAAATAACTTGTAAAAATAACATATTCATTCGAATGCAAAATTCTTTATTCAAACAAAAGTGTAAAAAAAAAGCAAATATACAAAAGAAAATTATATGAAGTAAAAAATATCTATTAAAATATATTCATGATAAAATCAAGTTTACTTACAAATGCAAGTTAAGTGCTAGGGCGCGCAAAAACACACTATAACTGAATACTCGTCAAAGGTTCAAACTAATTTTTTTTAGCCTTTCATTTAAGTCACAGCATTTCTTGGAACTCTTCATAGTTTGGCTCCCTGCTCTTAGTTTTGCAATATGGATGTGTTGGATGATGCGATGACACTTGCTGTAAAAAACCTCTGCGCCATCCTTCAAGTGCTGTGTTAGTCCTAGACAAATCAGTATTGACTCTCTCAAAACAAGACCACATACTTATTTCAAACAAAGGACTACGTCGATGGTGTCGTGAAGGACGATCAATCCACGCATCTTCAAAATAATCAAAACAGGATTTACTTTTGAAGGATATCTATTTGAATCTAACAACGTTTCAAATGATTCATTAACTTTGCCTACAGGGACAAAGGCTAGCGCAAACATCATCCGAATTCTTAAAGCAAATTCGGAAACTGTATCATATCTCACCTTTAGACCACAATCACAAATGTTTCGATACAAGCACTGACCTAAGTGGAAAAGGCAACCATAATGATAAGCTGTGTTATATTCATCTTTAACAGCGGTTATAGTTGGAAGTCGAAATCTGACGTTATGGTTGAAACTTGTAAATTTGGAACCATAGACTTAATTTGAGCAAACAATCTTGTACTGTATATAATTGTTCAAACAGCTGAGGTACAGTTTTTAATGTCCCATCCTCTTGTAAATGTCCATGTTCTCAAGTATACTCAAATTATTCTGGGTTGAAAAAATAAGTATCGTATCATCGTAAGGACCTGAATCATATAGCACAAATCGCTCCCCTTTATTAGTTTTAGTCTGCTCATTAGTTAAAACAATTTCCTTTCTCTGAACAGGATTAGATAAGCCTGCTCTCTCCTTTTGTCTTACATTGTGAATAGTTCTTTTTATAGAACTTATTGCAGGTAAAGTTTGCGCGGCACTTTCACTTAATTGCGAGGCAGCACTGGAAATGACATTGAGGAGAATCACGGGTTTCTTCAGCATCATTTCACTCTGTTCATGAAACTACGTTGACGGCGTCACCCAAATGATTATGTTCACGAGGAACTTGAATCACTTCACCATCATTAGTAATTGCACGGCTTTTACAATACGATGCGAAATTGTAGCACTTCCAATATATCTTGATATCAACTTGTCTTTCACGAATAAAAAAAAAAACATTGATTTTAAGCAAAGGTTTGCCTTTTTCACTTAAAATGTATTCGGCCATCTTTGAAGGGCTGCAATATTCTGAGGAAATGAAGTTCTTGGTAGGTACTGACTGGATGCCTTCGACAACGTTCATTATCACTTCAAACAACATTTCAAAATATAAATTTGAACAATTGCCTATTAGAGTAAGTTCCCGGTAATTTCCCGATAACGTTTGTTATCATTTCAAACAACTCGAATAACTTTCACTTCGAACAATTGCCTATTAGAGTAATTTTCTTTTGAACAATTTTCTGTTCGAATAGCTGTTTTTCGAGTGATTATTTTCGAATAATTGTTTTCGATTAATTGTTTTCGAATAATTTACATGAGACGACACAAACATAAGCTTGAAAGATAGATAGATAAAAAGTTAGTTAGAAATCAGAAACCAGGATTATATTATTATATTAATGATCGATATGGCAGTAATTTATTCCCCCTAGCGGAAATTAGACCCATTCTAGACCTGCGGCTCCAGATTATTGTAAAGGAAAGTTCTCCCTCGAAAGGAGCAGCCATGTTCTTTTTCGTAAAAAAGGACATTCATTTTCCAGGGAAGAGAACGATTTTATGATTAAATCTCGTATGCAGAGTGAGTCTGAAGTGGTATATTATATATATAATATATATATATATATATCTATATATATATATATATATATATATATATATATTTATATATATATATATATATATATATATATATATATGTATATATATATGTATATATATATATATATATATATATATATATATATATATATATATATATATATATATACATACATATATATATATATATATATATATATATATATATATATGATATATATATATATATATATATATATATATAGTATATATATATATATATATATATATATATATATATATATACATATATATATATATATATATATATATATATATATATATATATAATATATATATATATATATATATATATATATATCATATATATATCTATATGTATATATATATATATATATATATATATCATATAATATATATATATACATATATATATATATATATATATATATATATATATATATATTTATATATATATATATATATATATATATATATATATATATATATATATATATATATATATGCTGAATAATACCCAAAACATCAAGATGGAAATTGCTGTCCTCTTAAGAGACATTTTAAAATTCGACATTGTCATTCCATGGTTTAATATATGATTACTCCAAGTCCTTTGCAGTTTCAATAAGATATCATTATATGGGGGTAAAATAGGATTAACTCTATACTATCACATAACGCAAAAAGACCATCTAATTCTTTAAAAAATAAGATAGTTATGTTATATTATATTTTTTTGGGCCACCTACAAGAAAAATAGACCCATAAATTGCAAAAACTAATGGAATTTTTAATCTATTGTTCTAAAAAAGCCCTCTAATTGAAAATGAACTTAGTTATATCTAAAAAATAAGCAATGCTGAAGTTACCATTCAATCAAAATCTTTGCATTTCGAGTAGCTTTATGCGTATAAAGATGTTAACTTCAGGATCAAATTTTGTAAAACGCTCAAGGGGTTGGCCAGTGGGGTTTTTTTCTGGAAATATGTACATGAAAGAACAGTTCAAAATTGATTCCAGCTTTATAGTAATTAGTTTCGGGTTCGACCCTCTATTGACCGGCCTAATACCTCTCTCCTACTCTCTTGTATTTTCGCCATAAATTCTTAAGATTTAAGGATCCAGGGGTGATATCTGGTATAACAATACATAACATACCATTACATAATGAATAATATAGATAATAATATTATATATATCTTATTAATATTAGATATATTATATATATATATTATGTGTGTGTGTGTATTATATATATATATATATATATATATATATATATATATATATATAATATATATATGTGTGTGTGTATATCATTTATCTATATATATATATATATATATATATATTATATGAGAGCAAATTTTTTTTCATTCCGATATCAGAGACCATTTGCATTAGTTGGGAGTCTCTCTCTCTCTCTCTCTCTCTCTCCTCTCCTCTCCTCCTCTCTCTATCTCTCTCTCTCTCTCGTCTCTCTCTCTCTCTCTCTCTCTCTCTCTCTCTTTCTTTTAGAGTTTTAAATGTTGTTGATTGAGTGATGCCCTTTAATTAATTTAATTACATATAAGATTATCTCACACCTGTTTTAATGAACTTAGTCTGATTTATAAGTTTTTAAGTATTCAATTGTATTTTATCTGTGATGAAGGTTCAGGTATCTGGCTGTTGTGGGGTAACTATTTTATGATTGGTAAGTGTAGTAACCAGATACTTGGCACTTCATCACAATGTATATAAACTTTAACCATTTCAATATAAACTTAGTGCAGCGACACACCAAGCTTTTTCCTATCATCAGGAATAATAAAGCATGTCTGACTAATCATCTGTTCCATCCCATACATCATATTTGCAGTCTGTTCAGCTTATCTTCATCTCTTTACCCTCTCACACATATCTTAAACTTTCTAGCTTTCCCTCTGGCCCCTTCCAAGTTTCTGCAATTAAAATGTCATCACCACTGTAGAACACACCTCACATCCATGGCCATTGCATCCAACTCGATATTGTACAAAATAAATGTTCAGCAATTATATCTTTTGGATTGATCACTCACCACTTAAAATCTACAATACATTGTTACATTTATTTTGTTGCCTAAGTTTAGCTTCAATGTTGTCCAGGGAGGAAGTAATCATCAGCAGACAGAGAATAAATCTATGTATATGAAAATGGATGTATGTGTGCATGTATGTTCCATATACACTTTGAAACACATTGAGCAATTTCAACTAAACTTGGTATACATACTACTTATCATCTGGGAATGAACACTGTGGGGTTAAGACATCACTGGCACCAAAGGGGGTGATGTGAGAAGGAGGGAAATGTAAAAGTTACAGAAAATGACAAATAGATTCTAATCCATGGTTTCTGAGGCAGCTGATATGAATAGTGGCACTCCCGATGCCCAGTAATTCCAAATTCAGCCCTGACTGAGAAGGGGTTGAGAAAGGATTAAAAATAATCAAAACGATAGATATTAGTGTCTAATCCATAGTTTTCGAGGACACTGAGAAGAATAGTGACACTCCCGATGCCCTTTAAGCCCAGGTTGAGCCCCATTGTGAGAGGAGTGAGAAGGGAGTGGGAAGGGATGAAATGTCGATGCCCTTTATGTCGAAGTTCAACCCTTGATTGGGAGGAAGGGTGAGAAAGGGTGGGAAGTAGGTGAAATGTAAAAATAACCAAAACGACAGATATTAGTGTCTAATCCATAGTTTTCAAGGTCACTGAAAAGAATAATGAGACTCCTAAGGCCCTTCAAGTCCAAGTTAAACCCCAACTGGGAAGGGGGTGAAATGTAAAAAAAAAAAAAAAACTGATATCATTGTCTAATCCATAGTTTTCAAAGTTGCTAAGAAGAATGATGACTCTCCCGATGCCCTTGAAGTCCAAAGTCAGCCGATAGGAAGGGGGCGAGAAGGAGTGGGAAGGGGGTGACATGTAAGAGTAACCGAAAACAACAGGATCAAATCCATAATTTTGAGTTCGCTGAGAAGAATAATGACCAACCCCCCTTGCCTTTTAAGTCCAAGTTCAGCCCCAATAGGGAGGCGGGTGAAAAGAGAGTGGGAAAAGGGCAACGTGTAACAATAATCGAAAGTGAGATATTAGTGTCTAATCCATAGTTTTCGAGGTTGCTGAGATAAATAGTGATAGTCCCAATGCCCTTCAAGTCTAAGTTCACCCTGATAGGAAGGGGGTTTGAGAAGGGGATAGGAAGGGTGACATGTAAAATTAACTAAAAACAACAGATATTAGTGCCTAATCCATAGTTTTCGAGGTTGATGGGATAAATAACGGCACTCCTGAAGCACTTCAAGTCCAAGTTCAGCGCCAATAGGAAGGGGGTGCTGGTGTGAGAAGCAACTATCTCGACAAGAATCAGAGAGAGAGAGAGAAAGAGAGATTTTATCTGTTGTAATCAGAGATTTCTTGGCCCACGTTAGCTAGCTAGTAATCATATAAAAGTCATGCGCATTTTGCTTTAGTAAGGGACGGCGGTTGCTGGAAGGAAGAAATATCAAGAGTACTGAAAATCGTGATTCTAATCAGGGCAATGAATTCTTTTCTTTACCTGCATACTGAGTTAATCAGCAATTACGGTCAAAATAACATTTTCATAGAGGAAACGTGAAAAAATGTCTAAAATAGCAGCAAATGAAAAAAGAAATAGGATTAAACTATAAGTGTATCGCGTATCGCGCAATTTAAGTGCCTTCGAGTGGACACCAGAATCATTTAATTTTCTTCTTACATACTCTGTTTCAGCGGTAAACTTTTATAATTTGTAAATATCATATCGCTGTCATAATTCTCATAATCATAATTATTCAATTATATCCCTGACATTCGCTGATTAGCCATCACTACTCCAGATACACTATCGATCACGTGACGTCAGCAAAACCGGTGAGTGTTACTTCAGTGACAGAAACTAAATAAATATCAAGCCATCAAACACAGTATGTTGTTACAGTGACGACAATGAAAGCTTTATCGGCTGCAACAATAATCCAATTATGTTGACAGCAACATGCCATGCTGAAAGTTTTGATACTGCAAATTGGAGTCGATGTTATGTACTCAAAATATCCAGCCGAGAAAATTAGTGGAACTAAATTGAAAAGGGTAAGTCCGTGTAATTTGTTTCTGGAACAGAAAACTTGAAATCCTCTAAAACTATAACAGAAAAAAAATCATCGTTATTTTATAGAGTTTAGGTGGTTTATGAAAATTTGTCGGCTGGGTTGTTAAGGATATATTTATAGGTCTTTCCATGTTCACAGTTCTTTTGATTTCAATTTTTTCAATTAAGGAAAGTAATAAGAAATTATGATACTGATTCTATTCTAATTGAAAATTAGACTGAAACAATTATAACAACTTAATACATAGTAAGGCAAAAATGTATAGTCCTTTTTCGCTGATGATAACAATATCAGTTATATTGTTTAGTTCAAATAGTTATAGAATAATTATGGAAGTGTTTAATGGATAATTCATATGAGTGTCCCAACACAATCCTTGATGACTTCAATATAGGGAAAAGATTTCATAAACGGTAATGACCTCATTTGTAACCTCATTTTGTATTTACGGTTTGTTATGAAATTATAAAAGATACAGAATACGTAATTCACTTTCACGTTTATTTTGTAATGTGGAATGTTTATCAGGGGAGATTTTTCATATATTATATATTATTATATATATATATATATATATATATTATATATATAATATATCCATATTATTATATAGCGTATACATACACATATATATATATATATATATATATATATATGTATGTATGTATGATGTATGTATGTATGTATGTATTATATATATATATATATATATATATAGAGAGAGAGGAGAGAGAGAGAGAGAGAGAGAGAGATTCTCGCTGAATATTATGACCACACGCCACTGTCAGTTCCTCTGAAGTCTTGAGCTCCGTATTAAGCCTTCTGTTTAATAAATTCGCTCTTTTACGCAAAAAAGTATTAAGAAACATCTTTGTAATTTGGAGGCCGTGAAAAAACCTGCCAGCGCTGTTTTTCAATAACTTACCGGGATTGACACAATAACAACAGCATTAAATATATATAAAAGACATTTCACCATAATCATGGGCTCTTATATGTGCAAAGAAGCAACCTTTGTATTGTATCGATTCCTATCTCTATGTTCGTGATTCAATCAATACTCTTACTGCACATTGTTATAAAAGCAGTTCATCTCAACAGCTTCAACTCTTTCATATTCTCATTAGGAAGAAAAGATATTAAATCAATATTCCCTCCTTGGGTTCCTACCTTGTTTCAAGAGACAATTCGTCTACTTCAGAGTTTTAAAAAGTATTCTGCTAGCTGCCCTGATTTATCTTTTCCTGACTAATCAAGATCTTATCGTTTCTTACCACCGATTGTAGCGTTTCCTTTAAAAGACTTATGGAATTAGAAATTCTGTTTCTTCAAAAATCCATACTTGGATTCCTTTGTCCATTATTGTGTCTTTTCCTTGGTAATTCAGTTGATTTTTTCATCTTGAAAGCACTGACACTTTTATAAGTATAAATTTTCTTCCAGGACACCAGTCATTTTCGTATCTATTCACAACAACCTATCGGATCCAATAACTATACACCGACTGTTTTGTTCTTTTTCTATGCTCTTGCATTTTCTATTTATATGCAAAACAACTTTGGAGATATCACTTCTTTATTTTAAACCCTCATAGACGCCAAATTATCCATTAATATTAGTCTTCACACCCTAACACGACTCTACCTATTTCTTAATCAGTCTTCCTATTGTCTCCTATATCCTAAATTATATTACATAACTCAGCCTTCCAATTTATACCCCTCGAAACATTCCTTTATCAAGGCATACGTACACACACACGCACACACACACACACACACATACACATACACACACTGGTCTGCCACTCAGTCCGTGTTCCCCCCAGATCAGCTCCTGGTGCATTTGCATTTTTCGTGTCTTAATTGGCCTCCTTAAATTCTTGGAAACCCATTCCGAGAGATTTACATTTAAAACTAGTACTAAGCAGCTGCTCAATCTTCCACATTCAGCAACAATTTTTCAAGATGGTTTGTTTTCATTTAGGGGGCATTTCTCCGCTAGCATCGATTATTCTCATTTACAATTCTTTTTACATATACTTTACTAGGAACAAATTCCCTCTCTCTCTCTACTTGGAAATCATCTCTTTTGTATCGTAAAAGCACCTTCCGTAAAATATAATTAGGTTTTTATTGTCCACTTTCTTTTTTTTTTACTTGTCTTCTAACTCGTCTCAGCAAACCTTCCCCAATGAATGAGCAACTTCATCAATGAATTTAGTATGCTCCTTATTTTAAGGATTCATTTTAATTCTTTGTTCCTGCAGAGAACATTTCACCTAGTCTAGTAGGGAGGATTCATAACCGCGCGTGAAAATTTCACGTTATTACGAATTAAGATAAAAAGGTCCGAGCTTTCGTCCCCCATGAAGTCCAACCAAGAAAATTATGTGAGCATTTCTATTCAATATCTGTCAAGAAATCAAGTAAGGACTGACCTTTGATAATTTGCATTGTATTTGTTTTCTTCTTCTTCTTTTTTAGACTTACCCAAAAGGCTATGGATGACGAAAATTCGATAGCCTTTGGCCGAATTAGAGGACGGAATATGAATACATATAATGTTGACAAGTAATAATAGTATTCCTTCAGATCTCTTTGCAAAAGGATTTTTTTTAATCCTTGCCATACTATGAGGAAGGCCAGCTTCGCTTAATGGAAATCGTCATACGAAACCAGAGTCCAGTTGCTTGTGGAGGCCGAGTCCTGAAACGAACAATTTGCAGCGACCATCCATTGCAGCGACCATCCAGGAAACGCAAAGACAATTACTTTGTCGTTAGGGCTGAGGTTCATATCTCTCAGTATAGCATCATTTCGATTGTGTGTCCAGCGTAAATCCTTGCTATGGCTATAATCGGGTTCCTATAAAATGTTGTTTTTTTTATATAAACTATTATTTCTCTTTTCTTAATTAATAACATACCCGCTGGTTGCATGGTGATTATAATGCGTTCACCTACCTATTGCATATAGAAAATACACTAAGATTTTTTTAGCTGATGAAAAGTATAATTTGGTACTTTACTGATTTATGAAAGTACAAAAATTCATTCATAACAATATTTTGATATTCTTTCGTATCTCTTTTACAAAGATTCCTGATTCTTTGTCAAAGATTGGTTGATTTTCTTTAGGGAAATGCAACTCGTATCCATATAGATTTTACCAAGCAGCCGTCTGCAACTAAGCATCAGAAATTATATCTGCCACAGCATCTGAGTTGCCTGGTAAATTGCTAAATTATTTTCTGCATAAGCTCACAACATATTTCGTTGTTTATCACTCGTTATGAGGAATTGGGAAATAAGTAATGAACATATGTATATTCAGCGATTTTCTTTCTTTTTAGTTATTGACAATCTTAATATTTCAAATATAACTCGTATTTACACTTACACCATGTTATTGACTCATGATGTTACGGCTTTTTATAGAATCTTAAATTTTCTATTCGGACCACATAAGGATACTAAGCATCAGCCCTGTACCAAAGCAAATAGAAGCAAAAAAAGAAGAAAAACTATCATAAGACCTGACGATGAAAAATATATATTTTGCTGACGATGAAAAATATATTGCGTTTGCTTCATATTACTGTTGCATAACAGTGTAAACTGGAATTATTATTTTTTATCACTCAATTAATCTGAAACAGTGAAACAAATAACTGAGGATGGGTACACTGAATAATAAAATATATGATATAGTTCAACAAAACCCTGATGAAATTGATGAAAGCAGTGTTTCATAAAGATGAATTGTCTCATTTAGGCCTCGGGCTGGTTATGAAACTAAAAGATACAAAATTGGTACAGCTGTGGTCAGAACTGATGCTACATGATTGCATAGCATTTCGTTCAAAATTCACTAACTAGCAACCTCATATGCTCCTTATTCATCAATTATTTCAATGCGAAAACACGATTATTGCATACAATATGGCCATAATATATTCCAGAATAGTGAAATCTGTCATATATTTCAAAACTGTAAGAAAATATCACTTAGCAAATTACAAAACATTTTCAATTCTTTCGTTCACTCATCGCTGAAGGATTTGATGCAAAACGTAGTCATCATCAAACCTCACTTTAATTGTTGAATAAAAAAGACAATGAAAAAAATTTCATATCAATAGTATTTCTTCCAAAAACAACCATAAAATTTTAAATGCTCCTATTTGATTGTTTTTATGCCTGAACACTGAAAAAATTTAAATTTATAATGATTAAAGAATAAAGAATAAAAGCAAGCAGAAAAACTTTTAAGAAAATAATATTTTAAGCTAGTTAAAAAAACAAGTGTTCAATATGCCTTGATATTAACCCTGGATAGGTTTCGCTATATTGGTGCCCCGTTAAAGGTAGGTGTGGGTCGAGCTCAACCCGAGCACCCATAAAAATTTGCCAAAAATCACTTACTTCATTTTTGTTATACATTTTAATATCTAAAATTAATCTAACCATTGCAGAACACTACTGAAAAGATAGATAATACCCAATTACAAATTAAATATTTATTACAAATATATTAAAAAAATAAGCACATACAAAAAATTAATTTACAAAAATATTCTTGAAAAATACAAAATAGCCTATATAGACAAAAAATTGAGGTAATCCTTCCAAAACCTACTATTTGCAATATGTAACTGCCAGTTAAGGTATCGGACCAATAAAGGTCAAAATCTGAAAAGAGAAAAAAAGGGTAAGATTTTTGGGCCAAATAAAAGTCAAAATTTCACAATTTTTGGGGTATCTAAATGAAATAGGAAGTGGTTAATTTATTTTATAAAATAAACTCATATTATCCTAGAACGGAATTATGTAATAAAATCTGCACAAAGATGTTATTTGCTGTTATATCAGGGGCCAAATCTAAAGGTCATTTTCTGACCTAGTTTCACCATGAAAGTTTCTTATAAAAATCATTGTAACTATTATAAGATATATTTATGCATGAAAATCTACCAGAATAGAACAAATTCTATAGAGAACAAGAATATATAGAGATATGGCAACTTACCTTTCGGCTATGACAACAAAATGTCAGCAGTCGACACCTACTCCACCGGCCACATCTACCACCTGAAATGGAGGAAGGGAATGTAAATTTCAGTGAGTTATTTACCTATCTAATTATGTGCGGATTTGCATAAAACTATTATGGTGGCTTTCTGGATATTTGAACATTATTTTGCAGCCATAAAAAAAAGTTTAATCTAAGGTAAAGGTCATTCGTTGTCCTGGTTTCACCACGAAAATTTCTTATGAAAATCGTTGTAATTAGTATAAAATATAATATTTATGCATGGAAGTCTACCAGAATATCTCAAATTCTATAGAAAACAAGAATATATAGCGATATGGCAACTTACCTTTCGGATATGCCAGCAAAATGGCCCCCGACCACGCCAAGTGTGACGGCCAAATTTCCTACCTGAAATCAAAGAAGTGTATCTCAATTTCGAGGTGTTATTTAGTTATCTGATTATTCGTAGATTTGCATGAAACTTTTTTGGTGGCTTGCTGGATGTTTGAACATTATTTTGCAGCTATAAAAAAAAATCTGACCAAAAACAAATTTTTCGAAAAGGGAATAATTTCGAAAATTTGGAAATAATGTCGACAAAAATAAAAATTATTGTAATATTTTAGGTAAAAAATGGATGATATATATTTTGTAGAGATTAAAATAATAATATTTATGCAAACAAATAGTAAAAAAAGTTTCATGATGTAACTTACCTACATAGTAGATACACACTTTGGACACAAGACAGTTTGATGCTGTAGGCAGACGGGCCCGTTGCGCTGCAAACATGCCATGTTTGTCTTACGGTCTTCTCTAGATGGAGTAGAATAGATTCTCTCTCTCTCTCTCTCTCTCTCTCTCTCTCTCTCTCTCTCTCTCTCTCTCTCATTTCATTGGTGGCACAAAATGTGTTACTAGCCAATTTTTATTCATTTCTTGTCTCAGGCAATGATGATTTATGAAATCTTTAGGTGCATGTGATAATATAGTGTATATATTAACTTGTGGGGTAGAAGTTTAAGGATTTTATTTATCTATTCCTAAATCTACGTCATATTAAGCAACTCAGGTATACTGGACAATGTTAGGCCTATCTATACCTTTCAGTTCATTCAGTACCCTATGAAACATTGTGGTTAATGATTTGCCATCCAGTTTCAATTACTGTATCTTCAGGTCATGGCACCCTTCCATTCCTCTGCCACCTTACACACTTATTCGTGTTAACTCCGTCAACTTTGCACATTTTAGATATGGGTTAGTTTTATCTTCCATTTTCTAACACTTTCTTTTATCTTTAGTAAGTATTTCTCCAATGGCATATTTTATTCTCATTTGTAATTATTTTCCCATTTACTTCATCAAGTACAAAGAACAAATTTTCCCCCTTTAAAGTACTCATCCAAATTCACCCTGAATATTCATTACCGCCGTTTTTTTCTCGCTCGTTTCCTAAGTATCATTTTGTGAGGTTAAGTCTTTGTTTACTCGGATAGGATCATCTCCATTGTATCGCAAATGCCCCTTCCGTGCAGGAACTCTGTTTCCAACACTTACCATTTTTCTAAAAGTCTTCCATCACATCTATTTAGCTAACCTTGCTGATTCAGTTACTTTATCTTTGGATTTACTGCCCTCCTTATTTTGAATATATTTTTTATTTGTTATTATTCCTACATTGAACCTCCCCAGTAGTTGAAGGGGAGGATGCCTACCTAACTAATAAGGGTTTTTTTTGTTGAATTGCCGAATGAGCAGTAAAGGTGCATATGTGTGTATGTGCTCGCGCGCACGCTCTCACCAACAAGAACCTCTCATGCTGTTATGGATCTCTCATCTCTCGTGAAATCCACGCAAAAAAAAATCCTCCGTAAGATCATGACAAAATACAAACCTAATTTTGCATTGATGAGATATTTTCGCTCATTTTCACAGATGTCTTGTGCAAGGCATATCGCAACCACGTGGGTGGTCTGGTCAGCTGATTACTTCAATAAGCCCATTCGCCAGTAGTCATTCGAAATACGTACAAAAACCGAGAATTCTTTTCTCCGTACGAATAAAGCAATCTAATAAACCCAGTTCTGGCTCTGCCTCAAATGCTCAACTTCCTGTTATACTCCTTATTTTTTTCTTTGTAAAATGTTCAGGGGCGCTTCCCATTTGTTCATGTTGTTTGTTATCGATTAAATAAAACAAAGAATCTCGCCAGTGCCTATCAGATGAAAGTCTATCTCCTGAACAAAAGGCAAAAATTTCTTTGGAGCAGATTTTCCTCGTTTTAGTTTTTGTTAACTTCTTCCTTGTAAAAAATACTTACAGTGAGAGCTAACTTTAACAAAAATTTTACTTTACTCCGATCTCATTTTATTGGGAACATTTTTTTTTTCACATTTATATTTATTTCGAGTAACTAAAGTTTGCACACATTAGGCTTTATTTCTGAGACAATTTAATTGATATTTTCCGTCCCGCACTGACGTAATGCAACCCAGTATGTACGCATTTCCATTCATAATGTGTCATGGAAGAAATAAGGATTGGCATGTTATGTCGCATTGTATTTGTTTTCTTTTTCACAGCTGTACCCAGACCACACGTTGGTATGGTTCCCTCAAATTAACAAGTTGACAATTTCAATGGCTTTTCTGACTTGAGGCTTACGTTACAAAATGAATACGAATATAGATACGATAAAGTTTCCTTCCTTATCTATTCACTCCGAACGTCAAAGTTCTATGTGAAGAACATGTTTTTATATGGTGAGACTGTGAAATTAAGGACTTTTTGGTCACTTTTAGATAGAACTGATATGATCCTCAAGTTGCATACGTACAGGAAATACTAATGTGGCATTACACTCTGAGAGTTGGTATATTATTGTATTTATTTTGAAATAGTTTTCTGACAAAATGCTAAAATCTTATTACATGACATTGGCCCCCAAAGAAATATATATGCAAAATCATGCAGCCACTTGGTGGCGCCTTCCTTTCTCAGAACCATCGGACATAAGACCCGAGTATTATGTTATTTCTAACTGATTTCGCAAATTCATGTCATTTGATGTAAGCCGAAGTATGATTAAAACGGAAATGCTGACTAGAAAAGAAAAAAAACAGCAAATTAATAAGACCAAGATGAAGAATAGAGGCATTTTTTTTTTTTTTACTGGAGAAAACAGTAATTCTGACACTTCGCTAGATATCGTACCCATCTCTTCAGTTTGGTGATATCTCTCTCGTCACTTACCAGTTGTCCACATTTCAACAGTGATCAGTGATAAAGATTTGGTACCAGAAATATGGTTTTTAACGCGTACAGAGTGTTTGAAGGGACGTTTTATCTTTATATATATATATATATATATATATAAATGATATATATATATATATATATTATTTATTATATATGTATATATATATATATTAAAAGGGGCGAGTGCAGGAAAACCCGCAGATTCCAAGAACAGTAGTTTAA
>NC_061100.1:71486339-71508839 GCF_015104395.2 Macrobrachium nipponense
AGGAAATTATTTTGGGGACTAACGCTTTGCAGGGGCATAAACTGCAGAAGGGAACAGAATGGTAGCAAAACGTATTGTAATAAAAAAAAATAAAGAAATCAGTAAAGTGAACGGATATTTAATATAAAATCTAAACACACACATACCACGTGTGCATAAAATTCTTTACCTCCATTCTTTATGGGGAATATAAATTTATTAAAAGTAAATTCATTGTAATATTTTCCATTCTTTCCATCGTAGAGAATGGACTCCATCAGGAACTGATAATCCATTTCCACAAGCATTCACAAGCAGTAAAGTTGAAAGGCTCCTAAGTCTCTCCATTGCCATTATACGAGGATTTTGACAATTTTAGATAGGCTTAAATCTTTGTATCCTTATACGATACCTATAACTCGATATGATTCTTAACGTTATTTTCGATATCTATGATTATAAGAACAATAACATTATAACTTACCTTCATAAATTATATCATGCTGCAGTATCTGAGTCACCTGCAGCTACAAGTAAGACCTGCAACCTTGACAGGCGTCCCATTTCTCAAAAGAAAGATTAGCAGTCGAAAGACGAGTAAAGCTTTCGGAAGATAGTGAAAGCATTTGAAGAAAGGATGTTTTGATAAAAAGGAACTGTACCAAATTATTTACAAAAAATAGATTCAGCACAACCTTAGAGACTACATTATGTAGGTAGAAGAAGCGAATATACGTTAACATTATCCTTAATCTAATAGATTGTATATGTCTTTCACTTCCTTCATTTTGTTTAATTAAATATGATACATGTAACTGACATAAATATATTTTGGCCGCACTCAATGTTTTCCACCACCACAAGACAACTTTTCAGTAAAAATTTTACACCGACGATTCTTTACATTTCGGTAAGCTTTTGCTAATACATATCTTCTTATTCAAGAAAATTCCTTCTTATGAAAAAAAAATTACACACCCTTTTATGGAGGCATAAGAATATACTCTTCCATTGGGAGAAAAGAATTTTCTTCGAATTTCTATTAGATTGTTGGGCAAAGCTTGAGGCATCAACTCAGGTAGTTTACTCGAATGATTATGTCAGTAAGATATCATTCAACGATAAAATAGATATGCCTCAAATTCTCGATTTCTTTTTATTCTCCTTTTATCCTCTTTGCGAAATGTGCGGAATGGTTTCCCATTTGTTCGCAATATTTGTTCTTGAATAAAAAAAGAAAAAAGGCGAGTCTTGCGAGAGCTTATGAGATGTGAAACCTCTCCCCATGCCAAAGAATGAAATTCCTTTGAAGCAGAACTGCTTCCTTTAGTCGTTAATGGCATTACCTATCTTCTCAAATATATTATAATCTTACAATTTCTTGATTAATCAAGCAAATAATTTACAGAGAGTAAGAACTGTAAAATAGATTCTGCCATACTTCTTGGGTTTATTTTTGTAAAACATATCTTCACTTTATTTTTTATTCGAGAAATGAAATTCGACGCTAATATCTGTTGTTTCGGTTATTTTTACAATGTTACCCCATTCTCACACTCCCTCCCTATCGGGGCCTGAACTTGGACTTAAAGGTCATCGGGAGTGTCCCTATTCTTCTCAGCTCCTTGAAAACTATGGATTAGACACTAGTATCTGTTGTTTCAGTTATTTTTACGTCACCCCTTTCCCTCCCCTTCTAATCCCCCTCTTCTTATTGGAGCTGAACTTGGGCTTGAAGGCTTTGGGAGTGTCAGTATTCATCTCAGAAACTTCAGAAACAAAGGATTAAACACTAATATCTGTCGTTTTCGGTTATATTTACATGTCACACCCTCCCCAGCCCTTTCTCACACTACTGAGGCCGAACATGGACTTAAAAGATATGGATTAGACACTTATATAAGTAATTTCCGTTTTTTTACCTGTCACCCTTTTTCCAGCCCTTTCTCACCTTCCCTTTCTATCGGGGCCGAACTGGGACTTAAAGGGCATCAGGAGTGTCACTATTAATATCAGCTACCTCAAAAACCATGGATTAACCACAGATATCTGTCGTTTTGGTTATTTTTGCATGTCACCACCTTCCTGCCTACGTCTCACCCCCCTCAACTCCCTTTAGAGGCTGAACTTGGACTTAAAGGGCATCAGAAGTGTCACTATTCATCTGAGCGACCTGGAAAACTATGGATTAGACACTAATATTTGTTTTTTTTTTTGTAATTGACATAGTGTTCTTTGTTCATAGTGCATTCCATTTGTTTGAGAAATTAAGTGAACCGAGAAAATGTTCAGGAAATTACGCGGCTAAGCTTTTAGAAATTATTGATTTTTCTTTGACAAAAAAACCAGAGAGCTTGTCAATATCTCAAAAATGTTTTGTTCAAAGCATATGTTTTAAACAATTCTGATCAAGAGAATCAACTAGGTTGCTGTAGACAACGAGAAAAGCTATCCAATTAAGATTATGGGTAACTGAAAATATGAATGTAGATGTTTTCTTTCTTTTTCCAAAGTATTTTTGCACTGATTTATTTCTCCTTATATCTTGGAACTAAAATACTACAGAAATTTATCAAGCCCTGCCATATCCACGATTATTTGTTTTTCTTTTCTTGTAATTGTTATTTTTCCTATATTTTCATCTGTCTTATATAGAAAAAAATATTGCAGCTACCTTTAATAATTGTGCTGATTTCATGTATTAAAATTAGAGTAAGAGACAAAACAAAGTTCAAGATTTTTTTCCCCTAAGCTTTGATAACAAAATCATGTTTAAATGATGTTTTTTAGAAAACAGTGATAAAAGACTTTCCTTTTTTAAATCAAATATATAAAAACACAAAAACAAGTAGAAAAGGTTAAAGTAAGAGCGTTTGTTAAAGTGCCGCTATTCCCGTTTGGGACCGGACCTTGAGGACCCGAGCACCGGAGTCGCGAGTCCTCTTTTCTGGTAGTCTTTGGCTTTAACCAAGAATTCGACTTATCAGTTACATATTTTGATCACCATTAGCATTCACATAAGAACATGTAGAAGTAAAAAACTGAAAAGGAAGAAAACAATGGTGTGAATGTGTGAATAAAAGTCTAAAAAGTAAGGTAATATCATTAATCACGTTAAAGAAATGTTCTTATGTAATGCCTTTCATATTCACGAGCTATTTCAATTCAAAAATAGCAGTTTGTATGCCAGAGGACTTGCATGTGTTGAGAGCTCTCGTAATTATTCATTTTTATGTAAGGGACTTTCCATAAAGAACTACTTGTATAAGCAGATCCTTATGGGAAAGAGGTCATTCACGGATAAGGGACCCTACATATCAAGGCTGAATACATTTGTCAGATATTCATCGTTTTCTTTGGATCTCAGATATATTCCATCAGAATTTCAAACGAGAAAGACCACATCAAAAGCCATCAGAACGGCAATTGTAATGTAAAGATTGCAATTTTGGGACAAATTCTAGCTTTGAATATGGAGCTGTAACGAGAATAGATAACGTTGTTGAACTACTTCTTTTGTGAAAATAATTTCCAATAGATTAACTCATACTGATTCGGCTACAGGCATTTAAACGATTGTGGGTCAATGCAAAACATTTACAAACCTTTTACAGAATTCAGTTGTCAGGTCTTCATAAATTTTTGTGAGCGATAATTTTAAGTTATCAATGAAAGAAGGGAAAATTGAATTTCAATTCATTTTATAGTTCGCTGCAATTGCTACTGTTCAAGTCTTATGAAATTCTAGTTTCTAACACTCTTTCAAAAAGAAACAGAGAAAACTTTACTAAACTGTATTTTGAATTTATTGGTGAGGTAATTCTTTGAATATATTAGAACTAAGCGCAAAGCTTTATCTAGTAACATAGAAGAAAAGCGTTCAACTTCCTCCTTATCTTTGAGCTATAATATAGCAGCCCCAACGAAAGGAGGGTTTTTAATGTTTTCTTTTCAGTTTGACTTCTAGATTTTCAGTGGAAAAATTTTAGAAGTTCACTGGATTATTATCATTACATTCAGAAGATGAACCTTATTCATATGGAATAAGCCCACAGGGGCCACTAACTTCAAATTCACCCTTCCAAAGAATATGGTGTTCATTCGAAAGAAGTAACAAAGGGTTATGGGAATTACAGTAAGAAATTAGTAATTAGAAAAAAAGGAATAACATAGTAATAGATAAATAAAGGAATAAAAGACCTCTAATACTGAGAAATCCGACAGAGAGGCAAATTTACTGTGAATCTATTTGCTCTCGGCAGGAATGGGAATCAGGGATCAATTGTGAATGTGAAAGATCTCTGTTTAAATACAACCTTTGAAGAATTTAAAAACAAGAGACCATCCATCGATGGTCCAAGTCATAACTGCTAATATTAAGAAAGAGAAGCCTACCACCATGAACCACTCTATCTACAAGAGATAAATCTCTGGCAAAAGCGGACATCCACACCGGAGAACAGTATTCTAGTAAAGGAAGGACACGACCTAAAACAGGTTGCATTAATTTTGTCACTCTTGAAAATATAAGAAGCCTTTCTTACAATACCTAACCTTCCTGCGGCATTTGCTGCAACTTTCATTAGATTTTTCTCAAAAGTAAGATGTGAGTACAAATTTACACCGATATTAGTTAAAGCTTCAGACTCATTCAGCACAATCCCATATACACTGCATTGTATTTTGGCGTTTTCACAACAATTCACGTGGATTTCAAACAATTAGATAATTGGTAGTGATTTTGGATAGCATTCATTCTTAAAGTATCATTCCTTTAGTGGTAATCTGTGGGTGTTTTGCCGAATATCAGAAATGAATCATTTTCTTCGGTCCAATTAGTTTTACAAATAGATTTTACAAACAAAATTAGAGTGTTGCATTTTAATCTAAATTGTCCTTACATGTCTGGTAACGATAATAACAATATTCATAAAGTCTCTCAGAGCTATTTGCATGAGGGTTTTCATAACCAAAAAAGGAATTTAAGGAAAACTGGCTTCACTCGATGGAAATCGTCATATAGAATGGGAATCTAATTGCTTTTGGATGCCGTGTCACAGAAAAGAACAATTTGCAACGGCTTTCCTGGAAACCCGAAACCATTTACCTTGTCGTTAGAGCTGAAATTCATATCTTTCGTTCTGGAGGCCTTTTGAGTGTGCGTCAAGAACATTCTTCTTCTTCTTCTTCTTCTCCATCTTCTTCTTATGGAGATAATGACTTCCTGTAGAATAGCGTTTCAAGCAAGTTTGAATGAAACCTGTTATTTTTATTTTCAAAATATTCAAATTTATGTTGAATTAATCGTTGAAATACACACAGTAACATATCAATAATATATTTACTGATTTGTTAGTATATGAAAAAACAAACAGAACTTGCCATTTTAGTGGCGTACTTAACTTTCTTTCGTTTCGTCATAAGATCCTCCCTTGGTACTTGAGTTGGATTCTGGGGCCACTGAAGACGAGTCATAGATATCGGAGATATTACTCATCCATAGAAAAGAGTTTCTTTCGGTTATCGTATCCCAGACGAATGTTCACTAATGACGGTGTTTTCGGGGAAAGTTTTTTTTTTATGTAAAAAAAAATATATGCGTTGGAAGAATATGATGAAGAAATTTTATGTAACTATTTGAGGCTGTAAATAAAATAAAAACAATCACTCTTCCCAAAGACATGACCTGATAACAGATTTTGTCCATAGGAACTCTACTTAATGCATTTCTTTGGCTTAATTTGTTTTTGTTTTAATACAGGACATTTAGGCCTGATGGGTGATTTGAGTACAGAAGGGATTTGTTGTTTCGGAAAAGCTTTCCCCATTATTTTGGCTATCCAAAAAATCTGATTTCTAACTGAAATGGTTTCGTCGCCATAAGAGTTGACTCCTTTCCTGGGCAAAGTAGCTTCTCCGGAATGACAAAAACGCGTAGATGTGGAAAACGGAAAACTAAGAGAATAATGAAGATGAAAATAAATTTTTCTTAAAAATTAGTCTTTGATATCGATTAGCAGCTTTATATGCTGCAGCAATATTCCAATTTCATTACCCTCATGTCACCTTCAAAGTTTTGAATCTGAAAAATGGAGTCAATGTAATATGCTCGAAACACTGGGTCGAGAAGATTAATAGAATCAAAGGGAATATGACAACAACGCCTATGATATTTTGAGTAATGGAACACTCAAAATCACTTGAAATTACACCAGAAAAATATGGATAGTTTTGATAGTGATTATATGAGGTAGTTCATAAATACTTTTTGTTTTCAGTGAAGTTGTTAACGGTATCTTTTTCTCTTTCCTTTGTGTTTTCTGTTTTCTTGATTTCATTCACGAATCTTTTTTAATTTGTTTATTAGTTAGAATTTACAAGCTATGAATATAAATGGAAAATTTATGATAGCGATTGCTTTGTAAATCAAGTTGTCAAAAAGAGGAAAACAATAGTTATCGTAGCAACGTCAGCATATAATCTGGTTTTAGCTGATTATTATTTTCTTTTTGTGTGCTTGGTCCATAATATTGTATCATATCAGAGCAAACTGGTATGATAATTATTGAACCAATTATTCTGAAAAGTGATAGAAATAACTGTAGTAATATATAAAGTAAAACTTTAAAAATCCCATGACTTATGAGTTTTATGAACAGAAATGAACACATTTAGTGTCCAGGACTAGTTATGAAATTCTCAAATGTTTGAATTGTTGCACACGTCAAACGATTGTCTTTTGGAGAGTGGCAACTATACAAGTCGTTATTTGAGTGAACAATGCCCTCTATCGGACAACCGTTGTTGTATAATGATTTTCATATTTTGTTTTGTTGGCATTTGTGCGGCTAAGCACAATGATGTGTACTAAAAGAAAAAAAAACTATTTTACTTTACTCCTCCTCTCTTTCGGATATTTCAGAGATAATCTCATAGCTACCTTGATGTATCCACTATCCGACTAATACCTTACCTTCTCCTTCCATCGGCTCTTATATAAGCTCCCAATAGACCTTTGCAAATGAACTTTTCACCATTAGTCTTACATTTCGTTTTGGAACCACTTTTTAATTCTTTTACGGCTCTCCTCAGTCCTTCCCTTGATATCAATTACTATGCATCCATTCACCGTGTCGCACCATTTTCCTCGACTTGAGTCTGCCTCAGAACCACAGCAAAATTGCGCGAAAACCAGTTGCGTGAAAACCAGAGGAGGCAGAAACGCAATGGTTCTCTCTTGCATTGAGATATTTTTGTACCCTTTGTTGAGTAATCCATGTAAGGTCACTAAGATCACTTCAATATGTTTTGTCAAGATGAAATTATCATTGAGATTAAAGAATCATAATCAAAGTAAGAAAACTGAAAGCAAGAAAAATTACTAACTGGCCAGGGACAATAGCGCCTCGAGCAACGGGATCATCCTTCCCTAAAGACGTAGGACTTATCTAAATTCTCTCTCCGAATTTCACGCCAAGATTTCTTTCTCCGCCTTGGGATAATCATGAGTTCCCTTATAGTTGTTATTAATTGTAGGTAGGGTTGTGCTTAACTTAAAATTGAAGTGATCTGAATCCCAGTGAATGTGGGATGGTTTTATTTTTCATCAGTCAATTAATTTTCAAAGTTCATTTTACCTGTGACAAGTTGAAGGGAAATTTACTGTTGAGTAAGGATTTAGCTGTATATATTGGGTAGACATGAGAGTAGGTTCTATTTTTAATAAAGCTGTAAAACCTCGTTTGCCTTGTTCATCTGTCCTTGTATAAGGGCTGGGAGCTGTCCCTTTAGGTAGACCTATAAGCCAGCAAGATCTGGCGAAGCCAGTATCAAATCGACAAAAAATTTGTGACAGCTTTTCTAGTCCTTCGAACCAGATAGGCTTAAG
Organism: Macrobrachium nipponense; assembly: GCF_015104395.2. Taxonomy (NCBI): domain Eukaryota; kingdom Metazoa; phylum Arthropoda; class Malacostraca; order Decapoda; family Palaemonidae; genus Macrobrachium; species Macrobrachium nipponense. The sequence continues at coordinate 71,494,207 of NC_061100.1, forward strand.
CGACCAGACCCTAAGCAACAGCAGATGAATTATGGTGTTTCTAGTTATCTAGTTAAGCATTCACAGTTACCCACACTTCAGCAGAATGAAGGGGTGGAGAATGAGGTTAATCCACGGCGAGCAAGCAGGACAGAACAGTCAGGAAAATTCAATTGTTAGCTTTATTTTTACATTTAAGTGAAAAGTCCCACAGAATATGTTGGACACAATGCCAAATATTTAGTCCTGGCGCTAATGTACAGACTCGTATGCATTTTTTTGTGCCCTAAATTTTTCAATTGCTTTGAGTACTATGACCCTTGACCTTTTTTCCTCATTTGGTCAGACATCTGGTTAGTTGGGCATAACTCCGGAACAAGCCAATTTGAATATGGTGTCTGTTGGTCATACTGAAAAAAAATAACCTTTTTAGTTAATTGGCTACAGAAGTAAATTATGCTTCTACATGGGGATTTTCAATGGTGAGGAATCCATTTCTGACCTTAGCTTTAGAGTTTGACCCTTGACCTTTATTCCTCATTTGGTCAGACATCTGGTTAGTTGGGCATAACTCCGGAACAAGCCAATTTGAATATGGTGTCTGTTGGTCATACTGAAAAAAATAACCTTTTTAGTTAATTGGCTACAGAAGTAAATTATGCTTCTACATGGGGATTTTCAATGGTGAGGAATCCATTTCTGACTTTAGCTTTAGAGTTTGAGTTGTCATTAACCCACAAACCAAAGATAGTAACTACTGGCTAACGCAATACATGTCTAGAATACACAGAATTTATTTTTGGAGTTAGTTACTATAGCAGTTTGAAAGATATTTGGGGTTTGTCAAGGACAGGTGACATCATCTACATTGAAGTTTGAAGACGTTTTAAAACAATGTTGATACACAACTACAAATAAAGCATTGACAAGAAAAGTTCACCTACTTCAATGTTTTTATGGATAGATGTATCTATGAGTTTAATCCATAGAAATGTCTTATATTTTGAATGAGGAAGACACTACATACATTGCAATACAAGGTTAACTGAACTCGAAATGAAACTTTGTTACTTGACAAATCATGGTGCAAAGAAAATTATGACTTATTTTTGTTTCAATCAGTAGTAAATTGGGTAAAACATATTCAGTATCTGTATTAGAATAAAGAGAGCTCATTATTAATCGCTGCCATCATCAGATGTGCATGCCTCATTGCTTTTACAGTAACTACTGTCTTTGTAGCAATATGTGCTACAAGAAGCACTTCATGCAATGAGTAATGTAATATCCACAGACTTATTTACAAATTACAATACAAGGTTAACTGAACTCCAAAGGAAACTTTTTGTGTAACATATCATGGTGTAAAAAAAACTGTAATTCATTTCTGTTTCAGTCAATAGCAAATTAGGTATAATCAGTCAGTATCTGTCTTAGGATAAAGACAGCTCATTATAAATCATTGCCATTATCAGATGCACATGCCTCACTGTTTTTACAGTCACTACTGTCTTTGTGGCAGAAGTGTCCTTAGGAATTTCATCGGTAAGAGATGGCCACTTTGTCTTTCCCACCCGAGCTTTCCTGATTCGCGTTCATTGGTTGTGCTTGAGATGATTGTGAGTGCATTCTATAACACAAAGAACCCACGGTATAAGTGCCCATGAATAGTACTTGATGTTGGAGGCAGCATTTCCAGTCCTTTAAATACTGGTGACATATAGATCTCATGACGTAGATCATCAAAAGTTAATGCTGCTGGCTTTGATCTTGCCCCTGCCCATGCTTGTGCTAAGAATCTTTCAGCCATATGCAGATCCTCATCAAACAATATATCAGTCTCTGCAAAGTTCGCCAGTAGTTGGGTAGGACTGCTCGCTAATGCTGCATGTTTGGTACCAATTCGGCTCATGGAGTCATCACCAGGGAGCACAGGAGCCTTCAATAATGAAAGATATAGTGGCCTACTAAGTTTTTGGGAAATGATGTGAAGCGGGATCGTACGTATTCTATCACCAGTCCCAAACTGAACCCACAGTTCTTGGAGGCCATTGTCAATGAAGTGATGCACATAATGCAGAATTAGAGCAACACTGTCTGTGTCATTTGAAATTATTACAGCACATTGACACCCTCTCCTGACACTCCATTCAATGTGTGGGATGATGCGAGAGTCAGCCTCTTCTTGCAAATTAGCCAGCTCTGGGATATCAGAAATATTATTGTTCTTTACCAGATTAGCTAACATCACTTCACCATCTCTTACCATACTACTGATTACCACATGTTGCATGTCTCGTGACACCATCTGACTGATCAACTCTTGCAGTTGCTCCTTATTCTTTCCAGAGGCCCAAAACTTGTCTACTTACTTAGGAATCGGCACTTCCTCATTAATATTGATCAAATCAACCACTCCAGATTTGCCTCCTATTCTGATACGCTCACCTTCCTTGATGGAAAATTCATTATAGCTGTCAAAATTTATTTGAATGAGCTCTGAGTTACAGGCATTTTTTGTAGATGGCATGACAGTATGAATAATTTCATCAATGCTCGTGAAATGTGTAAGATCCTTGTACTGGTGAATTTTAGACATAAAATCCAATAAAACATGGGTCTTCATTGGTGACTGCCAGGTGAACTGATTGTAGTGCTCTGTAGTCATGTGTCAATCAAGTTCAGCAACAAGCTGGAAGTCACCTGTGTTTGTGGTGAAGTCACCATCAAACAAAGGAGAGACGGGGAGGAGATCGTACTTCATAATCTCTGAAACTGACATACCCCTCTCTTTGACAGTTTCCAAAGTCCTATGTGCATGTGCAATTTCCTTAGCCAAAACAGCAGTTTTGGGAGTTGTGACCAAGCTTTGGACACTGGCATTTGAGTTGACATGAGGTAGATTGACATTAGAAATTGTGGCACGCAGCTTTTTAGATTTTTATATAAATCTTTCCTGTCTGTATGCCTGATATTGTTTCTGACCTTTTTTTAAAGCACTGAGGACTGGTTCCTATATCATGGGATTAACAATCTCTTTGGTGACAATGTTGTTCAATGGAACACCACCTTGACATTATAGAGGTTCTCTTTTTGAAGAATAAAGTCTAGTAACTCTGATACATTGATATCAAACTCCATCCCTTTATGACCATATAAGCTCATGATGGACAACACTTGCCTCTAAATGTGTCATGATGCCTGCATTTGTGAGAGAATTAAGGACGTTAGAGATTCCTGTAATTTCCTGAAAGAGAAGCTCAAACTCAGCCACTATGGACGCATCACCTGAACTACCAACAATGACATGTCTGCCTGGGCCTTTCTCTGATCTATTAATGGACTGGTTCAGCTTCATATCAGGTGTGACAGGACAAAACTTGCCACTCTCCCTGTCCTTGACCAATCATGAAGAGTTGGAATAACAAGGGTTATTCTACATCAAGAACCTCGATCCTTCCAAGGTACCAAGAGGCATATCTTAAGTAGTTGATGCAATCAAAAGCTCTCAATATCTTCATGTAGTAACTAGTTCCCATCACGGTCAGCAGTAACTAGTTGTTTTAATACATGTGCAACGGACTGAAATGTGCCCAAATAACTAGTGACCTGATCTGGCTTCACATTCTGCTGTAAACTTCTAGTACCTCTCTTGCAGCTCGCTACCCTTAGCACTCGCAATGTTAAATTCTGCCGTAGAATTAAAAAGAGAAGTCTTGAGGTTGGCAAGCGACTGCAATAATGGCCTGGATGTCTAAACTGAGTTCTGAGCAAAGAAAGCTTTCCATTTGAGGGAGTCAATCATTTCCGAGACCATCAGCAGACCTTTGAATGAGCGAACATAGTGTGAACCTGATTGGACAGATTGGAGGACTTTCTTCTCAAAAATTTCACACTTAATGATCCCATCATCTATTCCTGCGCCTATCAAAAGTAGTCCAGCACAACGCAAGAGAAGAGAATTTTGGAGTAGAGAAATTTACCCGTCATGGGAAATATGTCATTGAAAGCATTTGGGTCATGCATCACAATCTCTGCAACTGTATGGCAAACACCTTCATCACATAACAGTGGTAAAATAGTCTGGCCCAATTGGTGTTGCACATTCTGAAAGTTGACGAGTGCCTTGTGAATTGTAGTGACGGGTTGTGGAATCAATGGGAGAAATCCAACTCTCATAACAGGAACTTTAGACTCAGTTATGAGAGCATGTATATATGTATATATATATATATATATCTATATATATATATATATAATAGTATATATATTATGTGTATATAGGTGTGTGTGTGTTGTGTGTGTTGGTGTGTGTGGTATATATATAGATATATCTATATATATATATAATATTATTATATATAATTTATATGTTGTGTTGTGGTGTGGGTTGTGGTTTGGTTTGTTTTTATATATATGTATATATCTTACAGGTATGAATTGATGCGTTAGTGAATTACATACTGTATCAGCTGCTCTTGCTTGAAGACAGAGAGTGCTGTAGAGACAGCCTTTTTGAATGTAAGGAATCTGATGTGTATGCGTTTTAAGCTGGTGGCTGTCCGTACTGTTCCCACAGGCGGTTTTGAGGCGTGGTGGGTATGTACATTCGTTTGTACATATATCATAGGTCTGACCGATCAAGGCACTTTAGGGAAAGACACATTCCTTTGTGATAGGAAGAAAGTCGGTCGTGGGAACGCCAAGTGTCAGGAGAAAACCCCATCTCAAGGTATGGCACATATTTTAAATGACTTAGAAACAGCTGCCTTTGAAAAGAGAGAAGTGTGAAGTGTGTCCCTTTACTTAATATTGTGTTATAAGAAATGTAACGAATATATCTTTATTACAGATGGGCTCTATACCATGATACTAGAGACGGGATTCTCTAAACTTGACTAATACAATGTAATAATTGACATTTTGAGTCTGGGAGTGATTACTTAGACTAAGCCAGGAGAGGGAAATGATAATTTAATAGTTTTCTTTGCGAGGCAGACTTGGGTTTTTATCACAATGACTTATTAATCATTTTGTTCTGTTTTATTTTCATCTTCTTTGGGAAATAAATAGTGTATTTTTGTATTTGGAGATAGGACGCAGTTTGGTGATGATGAAAGGGGGTTAGTTAATGTAAGATACGTCTAAAACTACTTGGCATATGGAACCATATAATGCTCTAGGAGAAAATGAAAAGAAGGCCTTTCGAAAAATTAAAATTGATCCCAAGAATAATAGCCTTCAAATATTAAAAACAATGAAACAAGAAATACAGAGGCAGAGATAGATTTTTTCCAAGGAATTTGTTGGGGTCATAGAAAAGCAAAATGAAAAGAAAGGCATAAATAATAATAATTCAAATAGAATGAATCATAATGTCAGAAAAGCAGCGAATAGATAAACTCCTTTTCAAGGGAAATATGCCCAAAATCATAACAGAAAAAAATCCTAACCAGAAAGGAAGACAGAATTATTCAAGGAATGGTCCACCCATGACATATAACCCTGGTCAATCTTCAAACACAAATAATTCAAGTCAAGGAAACTATTCAGCTCAAGGAGCAAGACCAAAGTCAGCATGTGAAAATTGTGGGTATACAAATCATTTCACTAATGAATGCAGAAAGCCTAGAAGCTGTACAATTTGCAAGAAAGCTGGGCATTTAACTAAAAGCTGTTGGTTCAATAATAAGGGAACCAATTAGGAAGTAATAGAAGTAAGTAACAGCCGCCCAAATCCAAATAACTCTTCAAACCAGTGACAATTAACCCCTTCACTGAAGAGAGAAAATAATTCCCTTCAAGATGATAGAAGAGAAAAAGAAGGAAAATGAAGGTTCATCCGCATTTTCCTACATAAATAGCAAAGTAGTTGTATTCTCCATGAAAGAAGAAGAAATAAACAGAAAGGATTTGCCTATTGTGAAGATTCCAATAAGTGGTTAGACATGCACTGTACTTATAATCAGCTTTAACCAGATATTTAGGCATTTCAGAAACTCTGATTCAGAGTCAAAATAAATTTATAAAGGGAATAGCGGGTAAACAATCAGAAGTCTAGTTCTAGAAGACAGATTTTTTCCTGCACAAATATTATTTACATTTGATTTAATGAGAAGATGTGGAATAATACTAGACTGCAGTGAAAGAAAGATAAGCCTGAAACAGGATAATCAGATGAGCGTATGTTTTGCGCTTGACGAAGAAAAGCCTCACCCAAATCTGATCAATTTGTCTGAGACAGTTTCGACAAGCGAGAGAGACATACGAGAAAGACAAGATAAAATAGAAACAGATAGAAAAAGGGAATTCCCACCATTACAGAATACAGAATCAATGAAATGTGCACATATAGATGATATATACTCAGATTCAAGTAATTACTCAGATATAATTAATGGTGATCTCCGAAACTCTGAATATAACGAGAATCAAGATGCTTATACAGATACCTATACAGATACATTTACTAATAACTGTAGCAATGTAGTAATGAGTTACGAGAATGAAGGGAAAATACTAAATGAAGTATTGCTATTAGATAAAATCATGAAATCAGACGTTAGCACAGCTGATGATAATAAAGTACAATTTATACTCAATAGAGCAGTAACTTTAAATTCAAAATGCTTAACAAAAATATATTTAAGAGCAAAAGAGAACGTAAGTGCTAAAGATGTTCTATTGTTGAACGATGAATTACCAGATTTTGTCAGAATGGATAATTTACTAGCCCACATGAATGGTGGTAATTGTGAAGCTTATGTCCAAAACTATTTAAATAACAAATTAACACTATACGCAGGCACTGTCTTTTGCATAGGAATACCTATGAACAATCCTTTACTAACAGTAGAAGAAAAAAAAATTTCTCTATAAATGGCCAAAACTCTCAAATAAATCAGGAAGTAAATAAAACAGATTTTCCAGAAAATAGAAACAAGTTAATCCAGGTGCTAGAGAAATATAGAAATGTAATAGCTGTAGAAGGAGATAAACTAGGAAGAACAAATGTCCTACAACAAGATTTTGTTAGATGATGGAGCCAAAGCCTTTTTTATTCCTAATTACAGATTATCAATAAGACAGAGACTTATAGTTGATAATTTGATAGAAGAAATGAAGAGATGGAGTAATAATTCCTTCTAAATCTCCATATAATTCTCCATTGTTGCTTTTTCCAAAGAAAGATGGCAGTTGGAGACTTGTAATAGACTATAGAAAATTAAACTCCACCACAGTTCCAGATAGAATGCCGATGCCGGTAATTCAAGATATGTTAGCTCAGTTAGGATGGACCAAAATATTTTCATCCTTAGATCTACTTAGTGGATATTAGCAAGTACCTCTAGATGAAGAATCTAAAAAATTCACAGCCTTCAGCACACATAAAGAACATTTACAATTTGAAGTAATGCCATTTGGACTCACATCAGCTCCTTTAACGTTTGTTAGATTATGTTACAAATTCTAGGAGACATACAAAATGTTGCAGCATATTTAGTCGATGTAATCATTTTTAGTAAAGATTTAAAAAGCCATCTCAAGACATTAGAATTGGTCCTAGAAAGATTAAGAATGGTAGGACTAAAAATTAAATTAAAGAAATGTCAGTTCCTGATGAAGTCATTAGAATACTTGGGTCATGTAATTAGTGAAGACGGACTGCGCATGCAAGCAGGTACAATAGCGGCGATAATTGTTTATCCAGCTCCCACTACTTTGAAAGCCTTAAGGAGATTCCTGGGAATAGTTTGATATTATCGCCAAACCTTTGACAGAGTTAACCAAAAAGGATGTTAAAAATGACTAGGAACCCTGTTTTGGTCTACCCAGATTTTTCAATAGATTTTTATTTAGCTTGTGATGCCTCGAGTACAGGACTAGGAGCTGTATTGTTACAAAAGGCCAAAACTAGAATGAGGGCAGTATACCATGCCAGTAGAGTTTTAAACCCAGCGGAAAAACACTATAGTACAACCGAAAGAGAGTGTTTAGCTTTATTTTGGGGTTTAAAGAGACTTAGACACATACTTTTGGGTCATAAAGTTAATGTGCTTACTGATCACAAACCCATTTGTGACTTGTTTAAAAAGATAAATTTCACTAACAACATGAAGTTCAATAGATGGTTCCTTAGTGTATTAGATTTTGCTCCAGAGTTCAGATATATTCCAGGGAAACTTAACACCTTGGCAGATGCATTAATCAGATCTCAAGAAGAAACAGAAAAATGCATTACAACTAATGCCTTTTGTTTTAATTGTCAAGTGGTAGACTTAGATTTAAAAAGAATGAAAGAACAAAAAAAGATCCAGAAATCAGACAAATAGTAGGACAGCTACTAATAGATGAATCCTTAAAACCTTATTTTCAGTTGATAAATGGTTTGTTATGTAAGATATCGACAGAGAAAAATGGTTGTTCTCGACTATATATCCCAAAAATACTAACCAGAGGAGTTTTAGAATTACCACACTCATATAAGTTGGCAGGACATCTAATAATTAAAATGACAACTAGAATCATAACCAGAAATTATTTTTGGCTACCTTGTGGTGAAGATGCCAAGAACTTTGTACAAAATTGCGTAGTTTGTAACCAACATAAAGGTAATGTAAATACAAAAGCTCCACTTGAAAAATATCCATCAGAGTTAAATCCATTTCAAGTAGTAACTATGGACTTTTTGGGTCCATTTCCAAAGACACCTTAGTGGGTGGTTTCCCCCTGATAGGCATAACCTACGATTGGAGGGGAGAGATGGGTCACCTTGAAATAATTCGAAATCTATCATAGGCAATATCTATATTAAAAATATGGTAATTTTCTTGAATTTGTGAGCCCGATAAAATGTAAAAGACAAAATATTCAAGAAATATTGTGATTCAGGATAAGAATTACTGCCGGAGTTACTTTTTAAAATTCCTATTAAAGTATGGAATATTTTACTTCATGAATTCTATCACATCTATATAAAAAAAAAAACTATGTATGAGACTTACTAGGCCTGGTCTACTTTCTATAGTTTCACACACACACACAAACACACACACACACACACATATGCACACACACACACACACACACACACACACACATATATATATATATATATATATATATATATAATATATATATATATATATATATATATATATATAGATATATTAATATATCTATATATATATAATAATTATATATATGCCTACCCTCGATCTGTGGTTGAAACTCTCTCCGGGCATTAACTGAAATGGAAGACTAGGCTAATAAACCCTCGTAGATACAAAAATATACTTTTTATTTCCCAAATTAGCTAACATTAAAATGGAACAAAATGAATACATTAAAGTGGAATTAAATGAATAAATTCTGACCCCCATAAAAACCGTAAACTGTCCTTTTCCTCTCCTGAACCAGGTTTAAGTAAGTACCCCTTTAAATCTCACTGTGTCTGATTAACTATACCATTCTTAATAGTCAATAAGTCTTAAAGAACCCATTCTCTTATATGGCAACATTGAACCGTTCTGAAATAAAGAGACCATACTTATTATACCACTTCACAAGTGAAAGTTAATCAAAATGAATGTGTACGCACCACACTTCTCTTTCTCTTTTCATTTCAAAGGTTAACTTTTTCAAAGTCTTATCTTACGTTACCCTATTCGATGGGCCTTCTCAAACCTCTTCCAGGTGTGTTCTGCACACTGTCACAAGTAATCAATGAGTGTCCTCTCTTCTTCTCATCACCTATCATCAAGCCCATATACCATAGGCTACGAACACACATGCAGACACGCCTAGCAACCATGGGTGCCGTATGTCCCAACCATGTGACTCCCGAGGTGACGCCGACCTCAGATTGCATTGGTCATCATTCCTGGCTCATTTTCATTTCAGCATTCTTCAAGGAACCTAGTGCTTGTCAATAAGCGGCCTGTCTCTAACTGGAAAAAGCTGAGATTAACAATTCATTACTGCGCCTTTTTTTAAGATATATATATATATATATATATATATATATATATATATATATATATATATATATATAGTATATATGTAATAATATTAGCCCTATCCTTTGTGGAGTTATTACCTCACACAAAATAGTATTTTTTTCTGAATGGGAGGGGTCACAAGTGACAACAGCTACAAGTATGTGTGCTGATCCATTTTTAATAATTAAACCAGTCATATGGTGCCGGTCTCAATTCTTCTAAAAAGAGAAATCTAAGATAAATATTCTCGTTCTAATAGCATCTTTGGTCATTTTCTTCTCTCTTTGCAGAGTAGGCCTATAGTTATGGTACTGCAGCCATGTCGAGGTTCGTAGCCCACCGTGTCTTACCATCAACTGAAATGTTCTTGAGTTGCCGTATGTTCATGTGGATGAGATGAAATTTTTATCGGATATGGGAGTTCGATTGATATTAAAACCAAAGTCCCATCATGTAGATGATGTAGCACAACACAAATAATTACGGGAAACGGAAATGTGAACGAATCGTTCAAGATAGGCTAACTACAAAGCATTTTCCCACATTCTACTCCCCCTCCCGAAGTTGACGATAATACAAATTGGAGCTCCTGACTCCCTAATTAAGTAGGCCTATAATAGCATATCATTTATCTAATATTCAACTTATTTTCGGCTGCCTCCCTCAAATTGAGCAGTATGCTATCACCAGGTATCCGGTACCATATAGATTCAGGGAAGAAAATTTAAACTCAAATAAAAATGATACTTACGGGCACATTAAGAAGCAAATTGCCAGCTGAGTGTGTCTGTCTCTTAACTTCCTGCCGGCATGCACCACAGCCATCCTATGCAATGTTTCAATACACGCTATCGATGACAACCATTATTCAGCTAATTTTTTCCCCAGTAGTATTTTTTCTTTCATTGTTTATTATATCCAGTAGCCAGGCATTAACATCATATCCTCATGTCTGTTCAATGTATTTACCATTGCTAATATGATGTATAAGCATCTCCAACACAGTCATAAAAATCGGACAACCGAAAGTGCAAATCTGTCAGCTGTGTGCAAGGCATAGGGCGTCAATCACTGGAGTGGCGATCTCCCTGCCGAGAGTGTGACTTCGGGAGGCCATATTGAAAGTTCTCGGTCCAGCTCTTAGTACTATACTTTATAACTATTATTTTTTAATCTTTATTATTATTATTATTATTATTATTATTATTATTATTATTATTATTATTATTATTTTATATGATTATTATATTATTATTATTATTATTATTATTATTATTATTATTTGACCCAATTTTACAGAGAAAAATTACCTTACGAAAGAAGGCACTCCAACCATTGTGGTCAGGCCTAAGCATCTGCTCTTGGATCTAAGCAGTGCCAAGCATAAATGGTTCCTGTGTAAATTACAGGACTTTCTTTGCATGCAGTAGCGAAGCACTAACTGAACAGTAATGCAGTACAACCTCTACACTAACATTCACAATGCACTTACACTCAGTAAGCACTCACACTTCCATGCATTCACTATACACTAACACACTTAACGTACACTCATACTCAGTAACACTTAACACTCTGGATACCCAACACTCACTAGGCACTCACTATACACTAAATGCTCACTAAACACTTAAAACACTAAACTCACTAAATACTCATTATACCCCAAATAATCAGTTAACATTTGCTAAACACTCACTTAATCCTAAACATTAATTAAACACTAAACACTCACTAAACCCTAAGCACTCATTAAATACTAAATGCTTACCAAGTCCTAAATACTTATTAAATACTAAACAGTGAATGAGCACCCACTCATTAAAAACTCAATAAACACTTACACACTAAACATTTGCTAATCACTAACATTCACAAGGCATTCACTAAACACTCATAGAATACTTACTAAACATTCACCACACACAAACAATCACAAAACTTTAACTGAACCTAAACACTCACTAAAAACATTCAACTGAATCCTTACCCGTAACCCATCACTAAAACTTTCACTAAACCACCCTAAACACTTACTGAATACTTGCACACTAAATATTCACTAAACACTAACATTCACCAGACATTACTAAACGCTCACTTAACCTTCACAAAACATTCACTAAAACCCTAAAGACAAACCATTCACTGAATATTTACACAGTAAACATTAAATGACATTCACAAAACATTCCGTAAACCCTAAAGACTCAGTAAACATTCACTGAATACTGACACTTTAAACAGTCACTAAACCCTAAACTAAACATTCACTGAATAATGACACATTAAACAGTCACTAAACCTTAAACTAAACATTCACTGAATAATGACACATTAAACAGTCACTAAACCTTAAACTAAACATTCACTAAACACTTATTCATAAACATTCACTAAACGCTTACTCATTAAGCCCTAACAATTCGCTAAACACTTGCTCATTAAACATAAACGATAAAAAAAATTCACAATCGCACTAATTTGTCATTTCTCTTGTTTTCTTTACATTGATGCTAGGTGATTATTTTTTTGGTCTAGTTTGCTCTGATATTTATTCATAATCTTCTTGGGAGCATGGAAATGTTCGAAATAACTTGGTGTGTGAAGAGATTGTTTAAAAAATAGAGATCCTCTGTGTACTTCCTCGGCGCGTTTTACACCAGCCGAAAAAAAAAAAATCGACTATAGTAACTACAATATTCATTCCTAAAACTGATAATACACAAATGTACCCATGATTTCATTAGTATGAAAGTCAGTTAAAACCAAAAGAAGGTAGTCCTGCTTCGATAAAAGCAACCGAGTAGGCTATAGCACAATTATTATGATCTGTATTCTGAATATAGCGAATATATTACATAAGTATTAATGGTGCATTTTAATTTATTTAACAAATGTTATGTACATAGACATTTTACAGCAATAACTCCCATAATGATAAGAACATACATGCTGCTTTACAGTGCCAGTCTTCCAGCCACCGCTACATCAACGTTCATCTCGTAAACAAGGATAAAGCGATTACTATAATTGATGTCAGTTGCTTGCTTGACAAAATAATATGACCGAATTATTATGGGTCTACAAATGACTGTTATTTATATATATTAAATAAATACAAAGGATATAGAAAGGATACAAATATTTATTAAATATATCATGATATTGTATAATACGGGTCAATAGTAGCCTACTATAATAGTCTAGACATTAATTATCAGGATTTACCTTAACCCTGACCACCTGTTAGGGTGTGTCTATCAGGGCGAAGCAACACTACAATGTCTGGCATTACCATCAAAGCATTCTAGGATATGCCGTGCTATTGTAGTGTAAAATTTACTTGGTATTTCCTATGTTGGATGCAGGGTCTATATCCCCCTCTCTTCCCCCTCCCCACTCGTTGTGAGGTGCCTGTCTGTAGGATACCACCCACTATAATGTCTGGCATTACCATCACAGCATTCTAGGAGATGAAGTGCTATCTTAGTGTAAATTTTGCTTGGTATCTCTTATGTTGGATGCAGATCCTGTCTCCCCCTCCCCTTCCCCCTACCCACTAGTTGTGAGGTGGGTATCAGGGGGTAACCACCCACTAAAATGTCTGTCATTACCACCGCTGCACTCTAGGATGTGCAGTGCTATTGTAGTACAAATTGTACTTGGTCTCTCCAGTGTTGGATGCAGATCCTGTCTCCTGCTCCCCACTCGTTGTGGGGTGTCTTGTCAAGGGGTAACCACCCACTGAAATATCTGTCATTACCATTACAGTACTCTAGGATAGTGATGGGCGAAGCTCATTATTTTTTGGCAGCCGATTACTTCGATTACTTTGGTGATCAGTAATCGGTTAGTAATCGATTACTTAACGATTACTTTCACAGGAAACTGGTACATTACACCTACAACTACAGTATAATCAAGTCCAGAGGTCCTTGGTATCAATTTATACAATTATGGTTTATTTCTCTCTCTCTAAGCCAAGAATCTTTGAAAATTATAACAAATGAGGACTGGCATTGGCAGTAAGTTCAAGTTTAAACCTATATGTATTGTGTTTGTTATTCCATAATGCGCACAAGTAAATATCGGTAATTCATTTACATGAATAATGAATTAAGAAAAAAAATTCCCCAAGTCTTTATCCTAAAATAAAAAAGATGAATATTCTTATTCTTTATTTTTCATGAAGATACGAAGAGCTAACTGATAAGAAAATGAAAAAAACTTCTCTTTGAATAAAAAATAAACGTCTTAACTCTTAAAGAAATGAAAAATAAGCTTGATAATTCTATTTAGTTTATAAATCTTTGTTTTGGAATAAGAACATATTTATTATTTTCTATAAGAAAGCAAAATAAAATTTGAAAATCCTTTTAAAAGAAATATAAATGCGGTGTAAAGCTCTTCCAATGGATATTAACAAAGAAAAAAAATTGTCTCATAAAAAAACGGTAATCGACTACTTGGAAATACAATCGACTACTGAGGTAATTTCAAAGAAATCGATGTATTTGATTACTAGTAATCGATTATGCCCACCACTACTCTAGGATGTGCAGTGCTATTGTAGTACAAATTTTACTTGGTATCTCCCATGTTGGATGCAGATCCTGTCTCCCCCTCCCCACTCCCCACACATTGTGAGGT
>NC_061100.1:71513839-71531339 GCF_015104395.2 Macrobrachium nipponense
TTTAATACAACTTACTTCTCATTGTAATTTCAATGTTAGTCGTGGCCTTTTTCATTAGGACCTTGTATCTGTAACATGTTTAAGAATGACCTCAAAGATATAATTACTGACTTAAATAAAAATCAGTTGCCTTAGAGTTATTAAATTTTGTTGTAATATATGTCTGTCATGTTTTGTGAATATGGTTTTGTTTACCAAGTTCCGAATAGCTGTCACCTATAATCCTTTAATTGTCTGGAAATTGTATCTGAGATGACTGTCTTAAACCTTTAATTGCACCCATTGTTTGTGCTTGTTTGGGAAGGTTTCTTATCTTCCAGGTGTGTCGGATTCTAGGTACTAATCCTTTTATAATCCCTATCTGTCAGTTATACGAACCTTCTTGTATTGTCTTTTCTCGTATTGATGTCAGTATCTGCTCAGTAAAGGACTTTTAAAGTCGAAAGATCTTGCAGACCTCCTTCGTTTATTTTTCCTTCGTGGCATTTATCTTTATTTATATATATATATATATATATATATATATATATATATATATATATATATATATATATATGTGTGTGTGTGTGTGTGTGTGTGTGTGTGTGTGTGTGTGTGTGTGTGTTTGTGTGTGTGTGAGCACATATATTATGAATCCCCTTTGCTTTCCCCATTTTAAGTAATACCAATAAAGCACAAGGCCTGATTCTCCTTTTTTCTCTCTCTCTCTCTCTCTCTTCTTCTTCTCTTGTTTCTCTCGTGTTGCCCTTTTTTATTGCTTTACAGATTCACCAAGATGTTGGCTCCCAAGACCTGCTAGTTAGGCCAATTCAATTAATAAAATGAGTCGGAACGAGGGATCTTGTCTCACTTCGACCCCAGCTACCCCCAAATTCAGAGCTCTTAGCCTTACAAGCTCTTTCCCCCTTGCCTACCCCTACCCCCTGCTTAGCGACGCCTTTGATTATCTTAAAGAAACTTTTAAAAATGTATCTTTACGTAAAAAACCCGTGTTCGTTTTGGGTGATCTAAATGAGGATATGCTTGTTCCTAACAGCAAATTAAGTAAAATAATACATCAGTTAAATCTCTGTCAAACAATAACTAAGCCAACTAGAATAATAAGCACATCCTCGACATTATTGGATGTTGTCATTACAAACAAACAACAAATGATTGTATATTCAGATGTGATTTCCTGTCCCATTGCTGATCATGAGCTAGTAACTTTACAAATTGATATTTCTAAGCCAAGGAGAATACCTGTTAATAGAACCTTTCGTTGTCTTAAGCATTACAGTCAGGACAGTTTATGTAGTACTTTACTAAATAAGGCTCCAGATTTTAATTGTATTCCACAAACTGATAATGTGGATGTACAGGTTAATATTTTTACCAAAACCTTTGTTTGCTGCTTGGATGAATGTGCACCATTTGTGACCCAAAAAATTACCCGGCCCCCAGCCCCTTGGATAAATAATAACCTTAAAGCAGATATGAAAGCTAGAGATGACCTACAAAAGAGAGCTAAAACAGATATACAGAACGAAACACTACAAGATCATTACAAAAACGAAAAGAAACGGGTTAATACTTTGATTAAAGCTAGTAAGTCGGAACACTTTAAAGATAAATTTCGTAACTGTAATGGCAATGTGCCTAATAAATGGAAAATAGATCGTGAAATGATCCCAAAAATAGTAATGCCCTTTTACCTGATTATAATGATAAGAAGGAAAAAGTAGAAGAGTTCAACCAGTATTTCTCAAGTGTTGGTAGGACAGCCTTTGAAAAATCTCAGCAAAATCTAGATAGGAACAATACTTCACAACTTTTAAGAAATGAGTTGAATATAGTTAATAAGAATTTTAATGACTTTTTTTAGGGCACAGCCAGTTGATGTCGAAACAGTTATTTTATTAGTTGGGGAGCTTAATGACACGGGAGCCTATGGATCTGATTTGATATCCCTCCGTTTCATTCGGGACGCCTTACCGATAATTGCGTTTTACTTAACTGTCATAGTAAATATCTCTAAAGGGACTTGCCTTTATCCAAGTGATTGGAGTTGCCCCACGTTCTGCCCTTTTTTAAGAGTGGTGATGCAGATAATGTAGAGAATTACAGACCAATATCACTTTTGCCCATCATATCTAAAATTCTAGAAAAGATTGTGTCAATTCAACTCATAAAATACCTCGAGGAAAATGATTTACTGTCTCACACTCAACATGGATTTAGGTCTCATCTCTCTACTGAAACTGCGTTATTGAAAGATACAGAAACTATTTACAGAAATATCGACGACAAAAAAAGATATCTTTACTTATTCCATTGGATCTTTTTAAAACTTTCGATAGCGTTAGCCACAATATTTTACTTCATAAATGTACAAAATTAAAAATTGACCCTCTCTAGTTCAAAAGCTATCTAGAAAATCGTTACCAGTCAGTGAGATTAGGCGATGTTATATCCTCCCCTAAACCAGTAGAATTCGGAGTTCCACAGGGATCTATCTTGGGGCCAATACTTTTCCTAATTTATATAAATGATATGGCTACTGCTGTGCGAGACTGCATCTTGGTTCAATTCGCAGATGACAGTCAACTTCTAATGACTGGAACTATAAATGAACTAAATAACTTGATAGTAAGAGCAGAAAGAATATTAGAAATGGCGAGATGTTATTTTCAAATTAATGGATTAAATATTAATGAGTCTAAAACTAAATGGATATTCATTGGCTCTAGGCAGTTTATATCCCAAATTCCTGAAGACACAAATAAATTTCAGTGGATTTGCAATTGAGAAAAGCATTAAAGTAAAAAATCTTGGGTTATATTTTGACCACTATATGCTATATGACGGTCATATAGATGAAGTTTGTAGGAAGGTAAATGGTACTTTAATATACTTAAATAGAATTAAGGACCGAATTGATAGTGAAATGCGGGGAATGGTCGTTTGGTCTCTTGCCGTGAGCATTCTTGACTCGTTTTAAAACCATCTGGGTTCGACAACTAAGCAGCAGCTGCAGCGGATACAGAGGCTTCAAAACTTTGCAGCAAAAGTAATTGATGGGAAAGCCAAGAAGTATGATCATGCAACTCCAATTTTAAATAACTTGCAATGGCTGACAATCAAACAGAAGATGATTGATTTATGTGTCATGATCTTTAAAATTTTACATAATCTAATTCCACCATGGCTTTTTAATCTAATAAGAGTTGGAGATAGACGTAACAGACAAACTAGATTTAATGATTACCTTTTTGTTTCAAGAACCAACACTGATCTAGGAAGCAGAGCATTTGTTGTGCGGGGTCCATCAGTGTGGAACAAACTGCCAAACCAACTAAAAGCATTAACTAATATTAACTCTTTTAAACTGAATTTGAAAAAGTATCTATTGTCCAAATAATTTTTATAGTAAAACTTTATATATATTCTAATTGAGCTCTTTTACACTTTTACTCCATTTTAGCTGACTATTTATGAATTTTAGATTCTATTTTAAGATAAATGTTCATAACTCTAGTTTTATAAGTACCTGTATTTCATAAGCAATTTTGAAATCGAAATGTTATAATCATGCTAAAGATAATTTTAATATTATAGAGAGATATGCTGTAACTTTTATAGCAAATATTTTATCAAGTTAAGAATTTTATTGAGCCTCAAGTACTATTATAAAAAGATTCATATTTTATATGCAAAATTTTCAATGTTTAAATACTTTTATGATGTACCTATATATGTCACAAATTCTTTATTGATCTTAAAGTTGTATAAAGTAAATCTATGTTTTTATGTTTTATAATGATCTAAATCTTTATGAAGGCACATGTAAATATCTAATTTTTAAATGTAAACTACAATGTAATTTGTATTTATTGTAATTGCCAATGTAAATATTGGAATAAAGCTTATTTTTTTTACGAAGCAATATCTCAGGAGAAAGGTAAAGTACGAAATTGTGGTGGAAATCAACTTAAATATCCTTCTTTTCCCTGTATCAGCGTTTGTGCTACCCTCCATAGTGATTCATCACTCCCGAAAGCTGTGCTCCCTTGGACGATATCTTGGTTTAAGATTAAGAGCAGTGGTTCCCCTAGAAAGTGACTGTATTCAATTCCTCCCCTGCTCGGTACAGTAACGTTTTAAGCAGATATTCATTCTTTTTTGCTCTCTGAGGACTCTTAAGATTTATGTTAAACTCATATCCGACCCCCTGTATCGTACACATGGTTATACGATGTTATACGACATTCCCAGTCCAGCTCTGTTTGGGTCGTGGTCACCCACTAGTCTAGACAGTCACGGACCTTGTGATTTCCCAGTGGGAAATTCCCACAATAAGGAGTGAAAAATAGAAAGGGAAGTACGTCGGTCATCCATTGTGTAATTTAACGGGGCTTTTTAGGTATCAAAAGGCCAAGCTGGGAGAAGTGAGCAAATAAAGAGCCATGGAACTATATAACTTCTCATCTTTGTAACACCATATTTTTATGTAATTCACCGTAGCGAATTCCATTACCATCTGTCGACTGGTTCTATTATTTTTTCAGTCTGATTGACTGCCTGCTATTTTATTTTCTGCAGCATTGTTATATATATGTATTCCTTTTCAGTCTGTTGACTGCTTTTATTTTTAAAAGTCCGTGAGGCCGATATTATTTTTCATCGCCTTCGTGGCAAATATTTTTGCCGTATTTTACATACAGGTGTATTAAGTTCAGTCTGTTTGACTGCTTTCATATTTTGATCATCTGTGAGGCCAATATTTCTTACACCCTCGTGACAAGTACTTTGCCGTATTTATACATGTATGCACATCTCATTTTCGTCTGTTAACTATTTGACTGTTTTTATATTCCTATTGTCGGTGCGATGAACATATATTATGTCTACATAAATCAGCAGCTTTGTTATATGCACATTACAGCCTGATGGTTGCTGTTATATTGGCCATAAGTCGCGTCTTAACACCCGCATGGCGAGTATTCTGCCACATTTGTATATGCGTGCCCATATAAGTCTGTTGACCAATTGTCCGTGCCACCACTATTTTATGCCTTTGCAGCGAATATTTACAGTCTGTGACTGCTGTTCTGTGGAACCATTCCTGCAGTATTCCTGCCCATATTACGTCCTTTGTGGCGATCTAATTCTATTTCAGGAATCCATTCCTGATCACATAAAGCTGTGACTTTCAGCACACATTGGTATCAAGTAATTCCACCATTTCGCTTGCAGAGAATTTAATTTCATTCCACCTTCATGGAATTCAGTTGTGTTACTCCATCCTAGGGAGGACATTTCCAGGACTGAGCACCTTTGTTACCCCTTAGGAATTTCCTGTTCCTCCAAAATGGCGAGCAATCCTACCTTGGAGGAAATTAAGGCTTTTACTGAAGCAGGGAAGGCTGCAGGTCTTAAGGGCCAAGAATTAGCTACTTGGGTAGCCAAAGAGAGGGAAAAAGCAAGGATAGAAAGAGAAAGAGAAAGAGTAGAAAGGGAGAAAGAAGGAGAATTCCAGAAGAGACAAGAAGCTGCATGATTGGAAAGGGAAAAGGAACGAGTAGAAAAGGAGAAAGAAAGAGAAGAAAGGGAGAAGGAGCGAGAATACCAGGAGAGGAGGGAAGCAGCAGAAAGGGCTCACCAACTGGATATGGCCAACACTGGCATACAGCCCTCTACATCCAGGTCATCACACTCCACCCTCAGAGGCATGGGCACCCTCATCCGACCGTGGAACGAATCCGAGCCAGAGGCCTGGCTTAAGCATATGAAAAGGTCCTGGAGAACTTCCAGGCTCCTCCCACCGAAGTAGCCGTCATCTTGGCATCGCTTTTCAAGCCCTCCCCACTCACAAGCATGGAGATCTCACTCCGTAAGGGAGGCCATTTTCAAAGGCCTCTAAATTACCCCCGACAGGTGGAGATAAAAATGGAGGAGCCTGCCGAAGGAGTTCGGGCAAACATGGTCAGAATGGGTGGCGAAGGAGACACCCACCCTCCAGAGTTGGATGATTTGTTATCATATGCCCCGACTGAACTTGCCTCTTACTTAGTGGACAAAAACCCAAGGACGATCGTGGAGTGCTGTAAATCGGACACAAACCACCCACTACAAAGTTCCCTAAACAAAAAAATCCACCATCTTTCTTGCCAATTCCAAGATAACACTGCGTCAAAATAATCAGCCGCATTAGCCTGTGTGCAGGCTTTGTAATAAACCTGTGCATTCTTCCAAGCAATGCCTCACTAAACCAGATCCTCCTCAGTTGACGTCCACTCCCCTCAGAATGGACATCACCAAAATAACAAGAGTAAAGAATGACAATTGGCAGTGGAACAACCGGCCAAGGCCTGATTATAGCAGGAGCTTTTGTGACTCGTACAAAGTGCATGGGCACACCTCTTCATGGGCTCATTACCCCAAAAGAGCCGCTGCTCCTGCCATTGCCATGGCAGTGATGGACCCTTTAACCCTAGGCCACACAGCTCAGGGCCCATATTTGTTGCCCCTCTCAGAGGTCACTATCCAGCAAACCAGGTCCAAACATTCAACGACTCTGGTGCACAGCTCTCAGTAATTAGGGAAGATAAAGTTCTTCCTGGAGCGAGGATTGAGAGGCATAATTTGATTGCTATTGAAAGCCTCAATCATATTAAAATGTTCCTTCCTATCATCCAGTTGAGGATCACACAGTCTCACCGCTCAAAAATATGTAATCTGGCAGTGGCTACACATACATGCCCAGCGATTATGATATCTTGTTAGGGCATGACATTACTCATCCTAATTTTGAACTGTCTCAGGGCTACCGCCCTTACCTCACTCCAGACCACTTCTGCAGTCCTCCTGGACATGGTCTGGCACAGCCAGCGCCACTTAAAGGCCTCAGGCCGTGCCCTTCTCCACCCCTTATGTGCATTGAGCCCAACTTGAATCTTCCTTCTCTGTCAGGAATGGCCACAGTGCCAGTACCCAGGCAAGATTCAAGTCTTCCTCTCAAAGCTCCCCATCCGGGCTACTTCTCTGCCGCAGCCGGCTCGACTCCGATACCGGCACCGGAAGCAGCAGAAGGGCCACTCCACTCAGAATTCCCCAGGATATACCTGACCGTAGAGAAAGCTCCACCAGCGGCGCAGCCTTGCAAACCACCCCAGAGTTGGTCACCTTAAAATGGGAGCCAGTAATAACCTCCTCTTCTTCCCGTCCGTCAGCAGCTAACCAGTCCGAGAGTAAGGAGTCTGCTGACCCTTGGTTGGCAGAAGAACATCCGGGATGCATATTTCCCAAGTCTGGAAGAATATAGGGATGGGGAAAATTAGGACCAATCAAAGCGTGTGGAGCTGATCCATGACGTCACAAGCCATGCCTTTTAGCTACACTCGGTCTCATAGCCTTAACTGCCAGTCACAATGTCTAAGAAAAACTTCCCCATATCACAATTTACCTCTTGTATGACCTATACATTTTATTCAGATCTCTCCAAACATAATGCATCACTAATTCAACAGCAATATATTCTTCATATGAGGTACACCGTGAAATATATTAAGCATTATTGGCTTCTACCTCTTGGTAATAGTGCTCAGTGCCTGTTAATTCTTGCTCGCAAAGTCGATATTTACTGCATAAATAATATTTTCATCGCTAGTTGCTAAATTAAATACTTGAAAATACGTGTTTAATGACATTTATAAAGAGTTGCGTTAACTCATGGGATGACAAACAATGTACAAGATGGTAAAATTGATGGCATGGTAAAAATGATGGTATATGACCTGTGTTTAGCACTACAGACTACAGACAGGAGGCCAAGAACTTCGCAGCACTTCGACTCCCTTCAAGATGAATTTAATCTAGGATTTTGAAAGTGACGGTTTTAAAAGCACGGAGCATGGATCGTTTTTCATGCATTACTGCCCGTTGTTTCAAGCTATAAAAAGGTATTATGTACTCTACTAAAATAATAACTGCCTTATGCTTAAATGAAAAGTGGAGGATACAGTTTTGATGACAAATTTATGCACCCCATAGGGGGATAGTGCCGTCAGTACACCTCATTCGGTGCAATGTAGGCATTACTTAAGGTTCTTTGCAGCGTCCCTTCGGCGCCTAGCTGCAACTACTTTCATTCATTTTACTGTACCTTCGTTCATAATCTCTTTCTTCCATCTTATTGTCCACCCTCTCCTAACGAGTGTTTCATAGTGCAACGGCGAGGTTTTCCTCCTGTCTGTAACACCTTTCAAATCTTTTACTGTCAATTTACGTTTCAGCGCTGAATGGCCTTAGTTGCCCCAGTGCTTGGCATAATGCCAAAAATCTATATGTAAAAAAATTGCAAATTCATGCACTTTATTTAAGGCATACATTTGGCCATTGAGTGTGAGCTTGTATGAAAATAGTAGTATAATCATATACCACCGTTATCCCTGTTGAAAGAGAGTTGGAAAAAGATGTCATACATATTTATTTTAAAGCATATCGCAGTTCTAATAAATTTATCTATCAATTCTGCTGTAGTTCAGCTTAGTAAAAAGTCTGCTGTAACTCCATAAATAGGTAGTCCTATTCTGTACTCCTATAATTGCTAAAAGTATTACATACTAATGAAACAATCATTTTAATTCTTTGCACACAATGAATGACAAGTACCAAAGGTGCGCTAAGAATATTAGATAAATTAAATAATCAGTGTTTTCTTTGTACACAATGAATTTTAAGCAAATATCACGCAAGGGCTTGCTAAAAAGATTCAATACCAAATTATATTATCACTTTTTATTTGCTTGTACACAATGTATGACAAGTAAAAACAAAAGCAAAAAATATTCAATAAAACTTTTTTTATATATTTGCACACAATGAATGACAAGTACCAATCAGGTAAGTACATTTGGAAGGTTTTATGAAAACGGAATTCACCTCAAAAAAGCTATTTTTTTACCACAGATTAGCTACTGACAGGATGAGTTTGTCAAGTAACTATATTTGGTTACAATAGGCTAACTTAGATCACCAAAACAACAACACCGTAGGTTTCCTTAAGGGCACATTAGCTCTTGAAATAATTTAATGAATGAAGCTGAAACTGTGTCCCTGTAAACAGTAGGGACTATATCAGTCTGATTCCTGTTCAAGACCTAGTCATGAACAGATTATTGCTTTTATAGAATGTACAGTAATGTGCATTACTACGAAATAGCTTATATTCATAGAAATCCGAGGTGTAAGCCTACATCATCTCTCTATTTTCCTTTACAAACAGGTCAGATACCGTCATTTTTACTATCTTGTATATTATTTTATTCATCCCGCGAGTAATCGCAACTCTTTATAAATGGCTTTAAACGTGCATTTTCAAATATATAATTTAGAAATTCGCGATGTGAAAATATTATTAACCAAGAGGGAGAAGCCAATAATGCATAATATATTTCACGGTGTATCTCATTTGAAGAATATATTGTTGTTAAATCAGTGTTGCATTATGTTTAGATATATCTGACTAAAATGTATTAGAAGCCGTGAACTGTGAAACTGAGAAGTAAGTATTTCTTCGGCATCGTGACTGGCGGCAGTAAATCAGTAATGGATATGGGACTGAGGAGGTAGCTAAAAGGCGTGGCTTGTGACGTCATGGATCAGCTCCACATCTTTGATTGGTCCTAATTTTCCCCATCCCTATACTCCTCCAGACTTAAGAAATATGCGTCCGGGACACATATTTCTCAAGTCTGGAAGAGCTTAGGGATGGGGAAAATTAGGACCAATCAGAACGCGTAACTGGTCCATTACGTCAAAAGCCACGCCTTTTAGCTCCCTACTCACTCCTCAGTCCCATATCCATTACTGCCGGCAGTCACGATGCCGAAGAGATACTTTCTTCTTAATTACACAGTTTACGGCTAGTATGGCATATGCATTTAACAACAATATATTCTTCAAATAAGATACACCGTGAAATATATTATGTGTTATTGGCTTCTCCCTCTTGGTAAAAAATATTTTCACATCGCGAATTTCTATATACATGAAAATGCATGTTTAAAGCCATTTATGAAGAGTTGCGATAACTCATGGGATGAATCAAACATTATACAAGATGGTAAAAATGATGGTATCTGACCTGTTTGTAGGGGAAAATAGAGAGAGGGAGTAGGCTTACACTACGGGTTTCTGTGGACTTATGCTATTTCGTAGAAATGGACATTACTGCGCATTGTGTAGAAGCAATATACTGATCATTACTAGGTCATGAACAGGAATCAGACTGATACAGTCCCTCCTATTTACAGGGACACAGTATCAGCTTCATTCATTAAATTATTTCAAGAGCAAATGTGCCCTTAAGGAAACCTAAGGAAACATACGGTATTGTTGTTTTGGTGATCTACGTTAGCCTACTGTAACCAAATATAGTTAAGCGACAAACTCATCCTGTCAGTGGTTAATATGAATACGGTTGTTTTTTTAAGGTGTACTTGATAAGCTGTAGTAAATAATTGCCTTTTTGAGGTGGATTTCGTTTTCATAAAACCTTCCAGATGCCCTTACCTGATTGGTCCTTGTTATTCATTTTGAACGAATATATAAAAAGTTTTTATTGAAAAATTTTTGCTTTTGATTTTTACTTTTCATACATTGTGTACAAACAAATAAAAAATGATAATATAATTCAGTATTGAATATTTTTAGCAAGCCCTTACTTGATTGTTGCTTAAAAATCATTGTGTACAAAGAAAACACTGATTATTTAATTTATTTAATATTTTTAGCAAACATTTCGTACTTGTCTTTCATTGTGTGCAATCAAAATGAGTATTTTATTAGTATGTAATACTTTTAGCAATTATAGGAGTACAGAATACTACCTATTTACGGAGTTACAGCAGACTTTTTACTAAGCTGAACTAGAGCAGAATTGATGCATAAATTTGTTTTAAAATTGCGATATGCTTTAAAGTAATTATGGATGACACTTTTTTTTCCAACTCTTTTAACAGAAAATTTTATGCAAATATTCAACATGTATTAATTAAAGCCAGGGATAATGGTAGTATATGAGTATACTACTATTTTTTCATACAAGCTCAGAGTCAATGGCCGAATGTATGCCTTAAATCAAGTGCATAATTTTTTTTTGCATATAGATTTGTGGCATTATGCCAAGCACTGGGGCAACTAAGGCCATTCAGCGCTGAAACGGAAATTGACAGTAAAATGTTTGAAAGCTGTTACGTAAAGGAAGAAATCCTCAAAGCACTTGCACTATGAAGCAATTGTTAGGAGAGGGTGGACAATAAGATGGAAGAAAGAGAATATGAACGGAGGTAACAGTAAAATGAATGAAAGTCATTGCAGCTAGCGCCGAAGGGACGCTGCAAAGAACCTTAAGTAATGCCTACATTGCACCGAATGAGGTGTACTGACGGCACTATTCCCCTACAGGATGCATAAATTTGTCATCAAAACTGTATCCTCCGCATTTCTTTTAAGCATAAGGCAATTATTATTTTAGTTTTGTACATAATACCTTTTTATAGCCTGAAACAACAGGCAGTAACGCCTGAAAAACGTTCCATGCTCCATGCTTTTAAAACCGTCACTTTCAAAGTCCAAGATTCTTGATGGGATTCGAAGTGCCACGAAGAACATTTGTCTTGTGAATGAGAATTGAATTAATCGTTGCATTTCTAGGCTACGAAAAAGTTTCAATTTGCTTATGAAATACAAGATGTTTATTAATGAATTAAGATATCTAATTAAAACTTACTTTACATGATGAAATCACGTCTCTTTAAGGGATAAACTTTTCAGCTTGAGTGATCGAGATGTTCTGCAGCTATCTAATCCAAATGAGTTTCTAAGAAAAATCATAAAGATTGTACTGCAAAGAAGCAACAAAGAGCAAAGACGGAAAAGAATTTCAGTTTCTGCCACTTGATGGCGCCTTTCTTTCTCTGAACCATCGAATATAAGACCCGAGACCTTTGCCGTCTCCGACTGATTCTACAAATTCTTTTTATGAGATATAAGCCTAAGAAACAGTCGGATTAAGAGGAAAAGACGGGTGAGACAAGGAGAAGAAAGAGCAAATAAATAAAACGACGACCTAAAAGAGAGGAATTTTCAATTTTCTTTTATTACCGTTAAAATAACTTCGGTTCTGGAGAAAACGACTATTCTAACAAGTCATGGATATCGTATACACCATTTCTCTCCCCTTGTAGAGAGAGATTGGGAGAATTTTTTTGTTAACTTAAATTCAAGATTTGGTGGAGAAGATGATTTCATGTTTGAAATTTATTTTCTCTAATACTCTCAGGGAAAACAATATTAAATGATATTATAATATTCCTATTAGCAGATCTAGGATGGGGGGTAGGGGAGCACTTTGGAGGAATAGCACCTATGAACGCGGTGTCAATCCCCGACCCACATGAAAAACAATAACAAAATATACTGAAGGTTTGGATAATAACAGATATGAAATATAAAAAGGAAAAATAATAAATGTTTATGAGAAATAATAATAATTCTATTAATAATGTAGTGCAAAACATCATCAGTTTCACTTTAAAACATGGCCAAGGGCCACGGTTTCCTAGTCCAGTCGATATTGAAGTTTTGGCAATAATCAGTGACTGGAAAAGTCCAAGTAATGCTCGCAGTTTACTGAAAAAGGTTGATCGAATTTATTGGTGCCTTGAATGTCCTCCATACCATATTAAGTGAAGCACGAGCGTTTTCTCAACAGCTGCAGTCAGTATATACAGATATGCTAAGTGTTCCACTCAAATTAAGTTGGTTCAGGAAAATGTAAAAAAAAATGAAACTATACCTTTGGTGGAATTTTCATGAAAGTTAACCGACTTATAGGGCCAGAAACTCTAGCAAATGGCATTCTGCATATGCAGAACATGAATTAAAGAAGGCTGCCTTAATAGGGCATAAGATCAGGGCCGGATTAAAGGGGGGGCGGTTGCCAGGAGCCTGGGCCCCGGGCCACCCACCAGGAGGGGGCTTCCCACTAATAAAAATAATACATCTTAATTTAATAAGGTTAGTATTGTAATCGGGAACTTATATAACCCGTACTAGCCAAATTGAAAATTTTATTAAGTTTGACGTGATGCTCATACATATGAATGCTATGCATGTTTGTGTCACTATGGTTGTAAGTTGTAGTTCAAAGTGTAATGACTTTCTTGCACATCATATCAAAATTGAAGCCAATCGTGGAAAGGGTCACACAAACTATTTGTCATCTACAATAATGGAAGAAGTTAACAGCATAATGGACGAACAACCCCTCAGAGAAATTATTTCTAGAGTAAAGAAGTCAAAATACTACTCAATCTCTTTGGAATCCACACCTGATGCAGCCCACATTGACCAACTGACCCTTGTATTGAGGTGCATGGAGAAAGATAGACCTGTGGAACGCTTTGTAACCTTCATGGCAAACAAAGGGCATGATGCTGAAGATATGTTCAATGCTTTGATGGAATTTTTGAACACATGACCTAGACCTTGGAAACTGCCGTGGACAAAGCTACGACAATGCATCAGCAATGAGTGGTAAATACAATGGTCTTCAAGCCAAAGTGAGAGAAGAGAACAGTCTTGCGTCCTGGATTCCTTGTGCAGTACATTCACTTAATCTGGTTGGTAAAAATGTTGTGGTATGCTGCTCAAGTGCTGTACATTTCTTTGACTTCCTTGAAACGCTGTTTGTATTCTTCACAATTTCAACCCATCGGTATCAACTTCTGGATGAGGCTTTAAAGAATAATGATTCATCATTGACTCTCTTAAGCATGATTATGAGCAGATTACGGAGGTATTTAAACATATTGTTGATGACATTGAAGAAAAAAGGTGTGTACGCTGTGAAGCAAAACTGTTAAAAAAGATGAATCAGCTTGAAACAGGAATTTACACCACCTTCTGGAATGATATTCTGCAAAGAACAGATGCAACTAATAAAACTCTGCAACACGCAAAACTTTATCTAAATACTGCTGTAGCATCACTGATCACTTACTAGCTTGAAAGACTATGTTGCATCCATGCGTGACTCCTTCCACACTTATGAAAAAGAAGGTGAAAAGCTGTTTCAGTCTGGTTAAGCATACTGTAAGCAAACATAATCTTGAAAGAAGCGCCGCAATGTGCGTCTTAACCCATTTGATTATGGACATGCAGAAGAAGTACAATTCAGCCCTTCCGAAAAATACAGAATGCAAACTTTCTTGCCTGTCATTGATCAGTTTATCTCTTCTCTCGACCAACGTCTGGAAGCATACAAATAGATATCAAGTCAATTTAGTTTTTTTAGACATCTGGAAAAGCTTTCTTCAGTCGAACTTCACGACACAGCAGAGCAATTCGTCAGGGCATATCCAGATGACTTGGATATTACATTTAAGGAGGAACTGTGCCAATTTGTAACATTTCCTAATATATTCACAGATGAGGAGCCAACAGATATCAGCACTGAGCTTTTCCTGTACAGACTTATACTGGACAAGGTTGTACAGGACACTTTCCCAAACATAGAGATAGCTCTACAAATATACTTTGTTTTGATGGTGTCAAACTGCAGTGGGGAGCATTCTTTCTCAAAGCTAAAATTAATTGAAAACAGATTACGGACATCCATGAAACAGAAACGTCTGGTAAATCTGACTATTATGAGCCTCGAGTCAGATATATTGCATGAATTGGACTTCAATGAAATCATCAGTGAATTTGCAATAAAAAATCAAGAAAAGTGTCAAGAAAGTAATCCTGGCTATACATATAACTCCATAAGAAAGAATGAGCTATTATGATTATATGTGTTAGTTACATTATTATTATTATATAAATAATTGTAACTGCATATGTGTAAAAAATATGGTAAGAACAACTTATGCTTATTTTATTTTGTGTTTATGCATATTAATAATATCAGAAGAATAGTCCCATTGTAGTATTTCCTAAATAAAACTGTCCTACTAATATATTTGTATTACTGTATTTAGGCTACTAGATTAATTAGACTAGTTTATAGTGCTCTGGCACTGACACTAATGCAGTTCTAGGCACAGGAAGAGGTTCTGAAATGGGCTCAACGTCTACGATGGGTGGAGCAAGGCACTGTGCAGGACCCTCAAATGGTACTGACAGTGATTTAAAGGTAGGTCTATGAGGACTGTTGGTGTTTATTGAAGCTATTAAAGGGCTTGGGCCCTTGGATCGTCCATCCTTAGAAGGGGACTTAAAACCTTGCCCCTGTAGAACGTCATAACCTCCAATGATATAGGTCACTACTGGCAGATTTCAGATTTTCGATCGATGAAGTCTTGTGACCCTCAACTAAACAGTAGGAAAAATCATCTTTAGATGGTTGAGACTTCCAATCGTGACAAGCTTGTGCCAGTCAATCTTAGCTCCATACGGGATGCTATCTTCTTGTGCTATGGACATTTGTGCACCATATTCACCAAATTCTTTGACTTTACAAACTGAATAGCTACCTCGAGGAGATGCCACAGAGATAGGACCCTTACCTGGAAGGCCAAGTGGGGAAGGCCTTGTAACAACCATGGCAATGGTGGGGGTGGCTAGTTTATTATGGCATTTTGCCCATGAAGTGGTCCATACAACTTGCATGCAGTGCAACAAGTGCTACTGTAGTCTTTCTTTGGCGATGGCCCCGTATGAGGGAACAAGCCTATAGTTCCTTGTCCAAGGTCCAGAGGCATTTTGGCTCTGAGAGTTCCCATTTTGGGATTTAATTGGAGCCTTCTGCTGAGTTTCCACTTTGTGGTGGCACTGCTCCATTGAGTACCTGGGTTTATGGGAGTGCGTACACTCAGGTCTTTTGGAGGATGACTTGGACACTGGTGTAGTTGGGAGTTAGCAGTTGAGGGGCCAATTTTCTTCCCGACAGCATTCCACAATGGTCTTGAGTGCGTTGTCCACCAGGTGGCTGGCAAGGTCAGGAGGGGCATGAGATGAAATCCTCCAACTGGAATAGCTCAAGGATCTCCTTGGTAGAAGAGGCCTTGGAAGTATTAAACCATCTGCAAAGTACTGGAGTCTTCTTGGCCACCCACTCTGACCAAGTTTGGTTGGCCTCCTTAGGCAAACTTATCCATCTCTGCCTCCACCGGTCTATGGTTATTTCAGAAGCTTTTACTATCGTAGCCCAGACTAAGCCAAGGTTACTTTGAACATCCACAGTGAGAGCATTAAATGCAGTGGCACCCTTGTCTTCTACATACTGGCCCAAAATTAGAGCCACTTCGCCGGGAGCAGGCTGGTAGGCTTTTAGCATTTACTCAACATGGTCAAGCCAGGTTTCAGATTCAGCCTTCCCCATCTTTTGATGAGAGATACCATGCTGCTGAGAGTGGAATGTGGTGAAGGGGTCACTTGGAGCCATACTCTGGGCTGCCAGAGCATTTTGATGCTCCCTTTCCTTCTGTAAAACTCTCTCCTTTACTTCTCTCTCCATCTCCCTTTCGACTCTCTCAGCTCCTTCTCTCTTCTCCTGGGCTCTGTCCCTCTTCTTTTCAGCTCTTTCTGCCTCTTTCTCTGCCTCTTTCTCTGTCTTTCTTTCTGCTTTGGCAGAGTCTACTCTCTCTTGGACCAACTCCCACAGGGCTTGACCTGTTAGCTCCATTTCCTTGCCAATGGTCATATAGTACCTGAAATTTTCAGTTTGCTGGGATCTGGTAGCCATGTTACAGTTACAAAGTGAATGTGGCACTGAAAGTGACACTGAATAGTGTAGAAGAAATTATCTCCTGGGGAATATACTTATTCCTTAGGTTCAATTTTATAGGAGTTCCATAAACTCAGAGTTGTGCTAAATGATCTAGTTTGTTACGAACTGATCAAGTAAGTCATATGGCTTATTAAAAGACGAGGTTATTTTGTTAGGAATATGTGCTAACGAATCAGGGTGTCTGCAGGACTCATGTGTCTCAGAAGACTCAGGGTGTCTGGAAAGACTCAGGGTGTCTGAAACGACTAATTTTGGTCCATAAAAACGATCTAGAATCTCAAAAGACTCAAGGCTAAATATTGTCTGAATAAGACTCAAGGTTCGGGATGACCGAATTTTATAATCCAGTCCAGTATGGACATATGTTGGTCTCAAGAGGGGACGGATAATCGTCTTGAAAGACTGAGACTGAGTGGCAGGCAAAGACTTCAAATGCAAAATTCATGAAAAGACTTGGAATAGAAGGCCCAGAATTCTTGGAATTGGCAGGTACAACAGCAATGAAATTGGCAGGCATGCCTTGGAATGGCAGTCACGACAACCTTGGAATTGCAGGCATGAGGCCTTGGAATGGCAAGCATGAAAGCCTTGGAATGGAAGGCACGAAAGCTTTGGAATGGGCAGGCACAAAGCCTTGGAATTGGCATGGATGAGGCCTTGGAATGGCAGGCATGACCACCTTGGAGTGGTAGACACAAGGCCTTGGAATGGCAGGCATGA
>NC_061100.1:71536339-71566339 GCF_015104395.2 Macrobrachium nipponense
GTACATTTATTACATATGAGTGCTGCTGTCCGGTGAATCTGGTTGCTCTCGGCAGAAAAAGAGGATCATTGATCTATAGTGAATGTAAAAGATCTCTGTTAAAATACAACTTTTGCAAAATTGACAAACAAGTGACCATCCGTCTAGGGTCCAAGTCATAATTGCTACTATTAGGAAACAGAAACCTATCTACAAGATATAAATCTCTGGCAGAATCAAGCATCCACACCGAAGAACAGTATTCCAATAAAGAAAGTACAAATGACCTAAAACATGTTGCAATGATTTTATCAATCTTGTAAATAAAGGAAGCCTTACAAACAATACCCAACTATCTTGCAACATTTCCTGAGACTTTCATTAGATGTTTCTCAAAAGTTACATGTGAGTCAGTAGTTACACCTAGAATAATTAAAGCTTCAGACTCATTCAGCAAAGTGCCATCCACCTGAAGAGGAGGTTGGGGTGGAAAATCTGTATGAGATCTGGAGTTCAGCCTCATACTCCACCAACTACACCATTTCCTGAACCGGTCCATGTCCTGATTGAAGCTGAAGGCAGCTACATTTCTCATTAATGGAGACTTTACTATAACCACAAGGGTTGAATCATCGGCATAATGAACAATCTTGTTTCCCAAGCTAAAAAAAAAACATATCACTTGTATACACTAACACTAACAGTGGGCCAAGAACACCGCCCTGTGGAACTCCAGACACAATAGGTTTTGGTTTACTAAAATTCTCATCAACAGCAACTCGCTGCTGCCTGCCTGTAAGGAAATCTTGAAGTAATTCTAGAACATATCCACCCACTCCAAGATTCTGAAGTTTATAAATAAATGCCTTGTGTGTTATTAAACTGAAAGCAGCACTAAAATCTATTTTAATTATCCTGCACTCAAAACCTTTATCAAGGTTCTCATGCGAATGGTATGTTAACGCTAGTACCTAACTACTTCCTAAATGCATCGTGACTATCAGCTGTCACTTCTTCAGATTCCACATACCTATATTGTGGCTTAAAAATAAGTTTTTCAGCAACCTTGGAGAGCACAGGGAAAGTAGATTGGCCTGTAGTTACTGAAATCTGTAGGGATGCTGCTCTTTGGAACACGCACTGCGTTCATCCACTAAGATAATGTCAACATAAAAATCTTGGTAATCTTGGGAGGTAAAATACTAGAAACTTTTTTAAAAACGAAAGGGAGGGTAAGAGGATATCAGCATTTTCTCCACCCCACCTATCAAGATTATCCAGAATTTTCTTAGCATCCCTGGAACGAAATGAAAATTGTGTGACAATAGGTTCAGAATTCCACGTATCAGTGGGAGGGACGTCCTACGCTGACTGCTTAGCTTCAAAAGATTCAGGAAGCAGTTCAGCCTTTTCTCTAGGGCCAAAAACCAATCTACCATTATTTGTTACTAGTGGTGGAGTAGAAAATGAGACTGACCCAAAGATAGATGAAGCCAATTTAGTTCACCACAGATGAGACAGTATTTCCTTCAAGTTTCCTCTTCAAGGAATTATTATAATTTCACTCGGCTTCTTATTAGGATCAGTATCCAATACAGAATCTCAAATACTAAGTGCCTGACAACCTTCAATAATGTGGTTCTAACTGGCTCTAGATTTCATCCAGACCATTTTATCAATGGTGGAATATATTGATTGACAGATATGTCCACCTCACTGGTGCAATGATCAGAAGTGCCTATATATTCATAGACACTGGATTTCACAATAGTTGGAACATCTGTGAATATGAGGTCTAATCTATCACGAGAAAAGTGTGTGGTTTCCTCAATTAGCTGGACAAAATCGAAGGACACACAGAACTCAAGACCAGACCGTCCAAGTTGACCTGTGGAATTTGAATTAAGTAACTCACTGTGCTTTGCATCAATCTCCGCAAGTAACGAGAGAAGCTTTTGAACCCTATGACTGAGCCATACTAATCATTTCCAAAAGAGAGTCATTTATAGAGTCGTCAATATTTTAATTACGGTAAACAGCAAATAGGTAAACTTTGTAGAACTTACTGAGAATTTTAAAACGAAGAACTTCATGGCAACTACACTCCAAATTTTTCTGACAATAAATAGACCGCCCGGACTTAGTGTACATAGACAAAACGTGTAATATGGGAAGTTACGATGATGCAAATCTCAACCTTTTACTTGTTACTGCTTACAAGAGGTTTAGATAAAAACATCACATCGTAGTTACGGGCACAACTCTGGAAATCAAGGAAATTTTATCTTAAGGCTCGTATATTTGAGTGAAGTACAATTGCCATTTTTCTTACCCAGTGTTTCCCGAAAGATTTAAATTAACAACATAGAATCAGTATTAAAACTAATAAATAGACTCATAACAACAGTAACATTGTAAAAATCAACAGAACAAAAAACAATACCATCATCTAGAGCAGAATTTACATTTTTTAGAAAAAAGATTTGTTGTGTATAAATAAAGGTCAAAATGTTTCAGTGAAAAAAACGCCGGAAGAAACTGGTCGACAAGATGGGGTCGGAACACATTGTGAGGCAGAAAAAAGAATCCACCTGTCAAGCCTAGAGAGTCTCTTCTACCCTAATTAGTGTAAGCAGGGACTGCAATAATATTCCAATGACATTAAAAACTAAAGGTCACTTTGAAAGTTTAGAAACTGGAAATTGGAGTCAAATGCCCAGTGAAGTCATTTGAGGTTGTACAAGATTTTTTTAGTGAATTATTATGATTCATTTTTTTATGTTCTCATGATCTTTACTTTATTAATGTAGTTCCTTAATTTGTTTATTGGTTATTATTTTCAAATAAAGAACGTCCGCGAAAATTTCATGATACTGGTTGCGTAAGAAATCAACAGTATAACCCAAATAATGATTGCCTTCTATTGTGTTTGGTTTATTTTATTGTTTCATACCAGAGTAAGTTGGTTTTAATTTTTTGTCAAATAATCAGTCTGAAAAAGGTGAGAAAAATACAAGCATATGAGACAGTCGCAGCGTAATTAGGAATGGCCTCATTTGCGCACGACGGCTTGTTACAGTATACCTCAAGATACAGACTTTCCGCAATATTATCTCATAAGCTTGTGAGCATGAAAGGTACTGTGGATTTTTTTTTCTTTTGCGGACATTTACCGTTCATTGTTTTTTGGTCATTAAATGTTCATTGTTTTTTGGTCAATGGAAAACATTTTTACAGATAATGGGCTGAATAAACAATGTCCTTTTTCTCTTTCAATTGGACAAACATTCTTTATAATGACTGAGTAAGCTCACTCTGATGGAATGGGCAAATGCCAAATTTATTTATCTATTTGCGCGCAGCTTTTAGTTTAATTAGTTTACACATCCACGCACAAACACTCACACACATATACGAGAGAGAGAGAGAGAGAGAGAGAGACAGACAGACAGACAGACAGAGAGAGAGAGAGAGAGAGAGAGAGAGAGAGAGAGAGAAGAGAGGGGGTAAATTTTGCTGAATATCATGATCACACGCTACTGGTAGCTGGTCTGAAGTCCTGAAAGGTGATTTTTGTATAGGTTCCCTCGTTAAACTGACTGTATCAAAAGCTGTTGTCTTGATAAAGTGAAAGTTGTGGTACAAATGCTATACTTTTTTTAAGGGAGTATGGAGTTTTATATATTTAAAAAATAAATATGGTCCTATCAGTGTTTCACCACAACCAACTTCTTTTACGTTCACCACTAACCTTTATCATCAAGGCAGAACAGATCCACCTTTTCGCCTATCTCTCATAAGCGTCTAAATCATTCAGACTTTCCTGCAACATCTCTTCCTTCCTTTACTACATATCTTTCACCGTCAACCTCCTTGCAGATCTTTTCCATCAATGCTAACCTTCGACTTGTATTAATTCGTATCTCTAAATTTCTGATTCATTCTAATGTTTTCACTGCGCATTTACTATACAAATAGTTCGTCTTAACAGTTTCTACTTCGATCAATATCTTTCCTTATATTCCCAATGTAGCTTCAAGAGACTCCTCGTCTCTTTGAAATCTATGGGAGATATCTTGCCTAGATTTATCTACTCACGACTAAACATATCTTTTTGAACCATTGGGTTTTGCATTTACTCCAAGAAAACCAGAAAAAATGAAAAGTATGATTTCATCTGAATTCCTTATTGGGAGTCTTCCCATTATTTTGTCTTCATTTGGTAATTAGCTTAACTAGTCTCCACAAATTTTGTTCCATGACACCAAATAATATTGCATCTATTCACATCATCCTTTGAAGCATGAACTCCGTATGTAGTAGTACTACTCAATCTTGGTTGCCACCAACTAAACCCCAGGTATACAATATAGGGTGCTTACCTGAAAAGGAAGATGCTTTTCGGTTTATTACTGAACGATCCGAAAGGATTTATGATGTTGGTCAATGGTTAAAATCAGATTGGAAATGGTTCTACAGCCCCAAATCCATTAAAATGTGGCAAACAAAGGGTATTTGAGGGCACTTCTTATTTTCCTTCCGATTTTTCATAGGTCTTCATATTTTTAATATAACAAATATCCATGATATGGAATGGATAGCACAAACTTGTTCCTATTTTTCTGATGTTTTTGAATTCTTGATCTAAAAACTCAGGACTGATTATGCGCAAGGCTCTAAGAAAATACTGATATTTTTTTAAAGAACTCACCTTCTTTGCCGTATTTATATGGGCGAGTAAAAACACAAAGAAAATAACCCTATAAGGCCAATCTTTAGTTCTGATGGTTCCACAACTTAGAAGTTTTCAAAATATCTAACAAAATTATTGTCACCATTGCTAGGAACTATTTCTGGTACTCATTAATTCTTTAGATTTGACTGACAAAATAAACGGCATTACAATCACTCCAGATTCACGGTTAATAAGTTTAGATGTATGTTCTTTATTCACTAAAGTTCCCATTGACTCTGTATTGGAATACCTTAAAGATGAATTGCATGAACTTGATTTGCCACTAACAATTAGCCAGGTCATAGAATTAATAAGATTATGCATATGTGATTGTAAATTCATTTACAATGGGGAATATTTTAAGCAAACTTTTGGTATGGCAATGGGAAACCCACTGTCACCGGTTCTTTCAAATTTATATAAGGAATTTTTTGAACGCCTGTACATCTCCAAGATTTTCCTTTTTCCTGTGACGTGGTACCAATATGTTGATGATATTTTAGCCATCATACCCAACGGTTTGGATGTAAATAATATATTGGCTCAACTAAATGATCAAGTCCCTTCTATTAAATTTACACTTAAGTTAGGGAAAGAAAATTGTTTACCTTTTTTGGACATCCATATTAAAAGGGAACCTTTTAATTGTAAATTTAGTATTTACAGGAAAATGACAAATAATTTGACATATGTACATTATTCAAGACATCATTTAAATATAAAAATGTCAGTATTTTCATCAATGTTTCTTAGAACCTAGCATAGTCAGTCCTGAGTTTTTAGACCAAGAATTCAAAAAAGATCAGAAAACTAGGAACAGATTTGTGCTATTTATTCCATATCTTGGATATTTGTTATAATATTTAGACCTTCTGTGAAAAATCGGAAAGAAAAAAAGCAGCGCCCTTAAACACCATTAGTTTGCTACATTTTATTGGATTTGAGGCTGTAAAACCTTTTTTAAAATTGTTTAATACAAATGTATATTTCACATATAACGTAAAAACTATGCTTATAAAGAATAGCCCCCTAAAAGAAAACAATATTGTATACAAAATTCCATATATGGATTGTGATTTATTTTACTTAGGTCAGACCAGCAAAGAATTGAGCACCTGATTAAAACAACACAAATACTCAGTAAGAACAGGTCAGACAAATAATACTTTATTTTTACATTCAAGTGAAAAGTGCCACAGAACACATTGGACTCATATTGTCATGTTGTAACAAAACTATTTCAAGGAAATTGTTAGAATCTGTTTCGATTCAGTTAACCTGGGTGAATAATTTTAATGTAAGTCAAAAATTATTTTCTTTTAACCCTGTCATAAAACATATGTTCCAGAATGAACTGAAAGATAGAATAAAAAGGATTACCAATAAGTAGATTTAGATTTTAATCTGCTGGCCGTTCTGTGAACTCCCGACCCTTTTGTATTACCTTATGACTTGTATCTACCATTTATATAGGCCCTTGCTTCTGTGTATCTTTAGTTGCTGTGAACATGTCTTGGTAATAAGACGAAAGTACTTAGCATCTCCAGTGTTTCCATTTACCTTTGTGGCTGTAACTTTGGTCATATAAAATCTTCTGCACATTCACCCTCTTCTTACGTAACACCTTTGTCTTCTGATCTCTGGTATCTTCCTTCTTTGTCACAGGGTCTTGCCTTGGTAGTCGAGTGGTTTTCCATTGCAACTCAAGATGAGTCAAAGTCGTCTGAGATTTTGTATGTACAGGTAAAGAATCTGAGCTCTCATATTTCCAACGGCGTTTTCTTCCGGAAGATATTATCATTAACACTTCAGTATATCAGACCTTTGCTGTTCGTTTATAGCTATACTTTTGGTTGGTAAAAAGAAAGGTTATATATATTTAGTTTACTCATTGAAACAAAATTCCCATCTGTCTTCACCTCTTTCTACCTTGGACAGCCATTTATATGTAAACGTGCACCTTTTTTGAACGATGCTTAAAGGATTGAAATTATAAATTGTCTTCTCTTTGAACCCTTAATACCTATATTATTTCATTAATGTTGCTCCTAAAGATTTTCTCCAATTTTTTCTGAATATGAATATTTCTCATCAGGTGAGAAATTGAACGCTAACAGACAAAGAAAAGAAAGGAAATCACACATAAGAGGATTTGGTTTTAGTAAGGGTTGCTTGGTGCTGCAAAGGAGAAATGTATCAGTCTATTAAATATATTCTTCTGAATCTGACATTTGTGATTTTTTTAATGATCGTTACATGAGATGATTCTTATGAGATCAAAGCAAGATTGTATTCAAGTGCAATGAATTTGGTCTTTTACCAGTACATTAAACTAACAGGCAATTGCGCCATAATAACCCGGCCATAGAAAATATATAGTAGAAAATTATCCAGTAGAGCAATAAATAAAGAAAGGAATCTCCCTGTCTTATTGGTGTAGAAGGTGGCGATGCTTTAACTGTTCCACAGGAATGTTCCTATCTCTTTAGTAATCTTCATTCTCGCCGTACTTTTTTATCCTAGTTATCAGGTTGTCTCATTAATATTCGTGAATTACAGTATCGACTATATCAAATTAATATATTTTATGAGTTTTATGATTGTTATTCTGGAGATAGACATAAAAATCAGCCATCAAATGAAACACGTTATAATTGCGGCGATTAAAGATTTATCGCTGCAAAAATAGCCCAATTCCATAAAAGACTGTCAGTTTTGAATCTGCACATTGGAGTCAATGTAATATGCACGAAACACCGATCGAGGGTAGAAGTAGAATCATCGGGAATATGATGATAACACAAGGTATTTTAAGTAATGGAACGCTCGAAATCACTTGAAATTGCACAAGAAAAATGTGGAATGCTTTGGCATTAAGTTATCTGAGGTAGTTCATGAATACTAGTCGCTACAGAGAAGTTTTTCGCGATTAATTTTTCATGTTTCCTTTTATTTTGATCTCATTCTGAAATCTAGTTTATAAAAAAAGAACTATTGTAGCAAAGAAAACAATATAATCCTATATTTGCAGGTAATAATTATTTTTTTATTTGGTTAATATTTTGTCTCATACTAGCAAAAATTGACATGTTTATTTTTTATCATTCAATATCTAAACAGGTGGGAGAGTTAATCATGGAAAGATATGACCAATAACACAACCCTATATATTCCCCACAAAAAATCCCTGATGGCTTTAAGAATTTAATAAACAGGAATAATCTCATTTGGGGCCTGAGGCTATTTATGAAATTCTGCAAGGTTCATATTTAACTAATTTTTTTTTTTTTTTTTTTTTTTGCATGTTTAGCCTCATGGAAAATTGCTGTTAATTTTTTTTCAGTTCATCCGGATATTAAACGCTTGTCTTTAGGAAAATGATAAATATTTTTACCTGCAGTGGATTGAGAGAACACTGTCATTCCTTTATCTGGCTGTCATTGCTGTATAGTAACTGCTAACATCTTGTTTTGACTTTGTGTGAATCAGCACTACGAAATGTACTCAGCATAAGAAATATTTGTATATTTTTTGTGCTGCTTTTAGTTCAATTACTTCTTGAGAGAAAGAGAGAGAGAGAGAGAATCTCTAACAAACCTTTATAGTCTTGGGATTAAGAGAAGCCGTCTTCGTAACGTGGAACCTGTGAAATAACATCCGTCCTTTTCAAGGGCTGAAGAGGTTGTACACCATAACAGCAGCAATAAGTATAGCCAGTACAATATTCCACCACAATCAGCTGCTTCTTACATATATAAAGAGAGCCAGTAGCAGTACGCCAGTACCTTGCACACAATACACCACTAACCTCTGTCATAAAGGCACATTTGATCCATCCTCTCTCCTTTCTCCCAAAATTATGCGAGTCATCCCAACTTTCCATTAACCTTACTTTGCATGTTATCAGTCCAACCCTTACCTTAACAGCGTCATCAATTTTTCCACCCATGCTAACATTTGTATTGTAGGATTTCATATCTACATTTCTGATTCATTCATTTCTTCTTACGTTACATTTATTGTACAAACTGCTAATTTCAACTCCTTCCATCTTTACATTCTCATTCGAGAGTTGATTCCGTTCTCAACATTGTTTCCGTTCCCTTCGTTTTGCACTTAATACGTTCATGCATTCTTGTTCTCGAAGAAGTTCAAAATAAGTATTGAAATATATTCTGTATTTATTTTAAACCAAATCTACAACAAACTAGTGCTCTCCCTATTTGTCCTATTTAACCCCTTATTCTCATTAACGTTACATAACTCAGGTATACTGAACAATATTATGGTTCTCTCAGCTTGTCAATTTATACCATACCCTTTGAAGCTAAGTCTCTTCCAAGCACAAACTATACACACTGGTCTGCCACAGTCTCAGTTACCATACAACCCGATCATGGTACTTTTCCATTCTGCAGACTCTTGAATGCCTTGCTTACCTTCTCAAAGGTAAGTCAGAATATTTCATTTTTGTGTCTGCTGAAACAATAAATCTCTTTTCTACTCAGGCGGCCACATAGTAAATCACTCATTTGACCCACTTATCTTGAATTACAAGCAAAACCATATAAACCAAACAAATATAACTGAGAGAATTGAAATGAAATATTTTCATAACTAGACCTAATTTTTGTTTACAACAAAAACCTATAACCAGTTCATGTCTCTGGCAAGAGAAATTCTCTGATTTCTAGTTTTAATGCCAGTGATAAAGGGAGAGTTACATAAGAGTTCTTTGAGTTCCTCTTACCACCAAACTCTTTACTTGGAAAATTTAATATCTTTTGAACGATAATGCCGTAATTTTGGACCATTCTCCATCGGGAACACGAGTGAACAAAATGAATCTTTTACCAGGATGTACAGGATTTAAGGCTACGGCGATACCTTTGTAAATATAGATCACAAGGTAAAGACGTTGAATGCGGGAGGAAAATGTAGAACAGAGGAGGGGTATAAAAGAGCGGGAAAATTAATTCATCGGTTAACCACAGATATAAAAGCCTAGATGCCGCATCGGCCGCTAGCTGAATAGGCTGGCGCACGTCATCAGGCCCGCCATCTTGGGGCGGTAATTCAAACAATGCAGCAGGCTGCAGTATATGACGTTTTTTCGCCACTATTCGCTTAATATTGCACGGATTTTCTTGTCTGATGGCTCGTTACAAAGCTTACATAATTCCCTACAAGGATCTAATAAAATAAAGTTGTTCCTTATTGTTTGAAAGTTAACTTGCAATGACTTTGTTTTAGCAGGTGGGGGAAGGGGGCTAGTTGTACACAAATGTTAATATTTACCCATAACTATTGCTGTAAACAATAATTTGAAATGCTGTGATAAGACAGCCTACGAAAAAAAAATGGTTAAAACAATTAGGTCAATAGGGTAAATCGTGTATGTTGGACACTAATTTGATGTTTCTAGATTTCTTTCACTGCATTATAGCTATGTAATATTAAAGTGTTAATCTGGTCCTTGTAATAAGAACTAAATGGCCAAGCAAGGCACATAATGAGTTTTTGTTGATGTTTTGATATAGCCTGCTAATTTCATATCAGTGTATATAGATTATCATTACAATGTAGTATCATTAAACTGTTGGAAACAGCAATGAAAAAAAAACTTGTTTAAACTGCTGGAAATATTTATAAATAAATGCACAGATGTACAATAAATGTTATATATACATTCAATGTAAGAACAAATATCATAAAAATAAATCATTGTGCTATACATTTTGAGAGTTTGTTACTTCAAAGTATAGGCTTAAGGTGACCTATAAGGCCACCCATCTCTTTAAATTTACATGCGTGGACCAAACCAATGAACAGTTAGCTGAAAAAAAATTAGACTGGCCTTATGAATTGTGGCCTAGGCTGAAAG
The DNA here is from genome assembly GCF_015104395.2 of Macrobrachium nipponense. Taxonomy (NCBI): domain Eukaryota; kingdom Metazoa; phylum Arthropoda; class Malacostraca; order Decapoda; family Palaemonidae; genus Macrobrachium; species Macrobrachium nipponense. The sequence continues at coordinate 71,546,938 of NC_061100.1, forward strand.
GCTCGGTGGGGGGGGGGGGGGGGGGTACGATGACCGGGTATACAGGGTTGCTCGTCAGGATTGGCTCATTTTGGCATTTTTGGTCTAGAGATGGGTCCCCATTCTGGAAGGGTAGAAGTATAGAGATGGCCCAGGCCCCTTATCCCAAATAAGGTATAATAATTTGGGTCCTTGACAACACAGGTCTAGAGATGAGCTATATTGAACTGTTAATGCTTGCCATAATGATATATCCTAGTCTGAGCAAAATAAAGGTAGTTTTGTGAAAAATTTAAGTTCTATATAATTATTTCACCATATAAAAATTAGGTCTAGAGATAGGTCACTTTTTACCACTAGACGAGGTCTCTTGATCCCCTAAATTTCCAAAGCCAGGTCTAGAGGTCAGAATTCACTGAGGAGCATCCCGTTCCAAAAAATTGGAAGAACCCCCACCCCCCAGGCTCAAAGGAGCAGGCAGAGATGCAAAGGCTAGATAACACAGAAATACTAGTTATCTAGGGCCTACTGTAGTTTATTTTAGGCTCAACCCTACAGTTTTATGACTTAAACTTGTAGGCCTGTGCCAAAAATTATATTGGGGGATTTTTTAACAGAGCACTTCGAGAGACAAAGATTTTACTTAAGTTGCACAGGTCCATAGCTGTAGGCCTACTTTAATAATCTGTCTTATCACAGCATTTCAAATTATTGTTTACAGCAATAGTTATGGGTAAATATTAACATCTGTGTACAACTAGCCCCCCTTCCCCCTACCTGCTAAAACAAAGTCATTGCAAGTTAACTTTCAAACAATAAGGAACAACTTTATTTTATTAGATCCTTGTAGGGAATTATGTAAGCTTTGTAACGAGCCATCAGACAAGAAAATCCGTGCAATATTAAGCGAATAGTGGCGAAAAAACGTCATATACTGCAGACTGCTGCATTGTTTGAATTACCGCGCCAAGATGGCGGACCTGATGACGTATGTCCGGCCGGCCGATGCGGCATCTAGGCCTTTAATATCTATACGGTTAACGAGGAAGTCATGACAGCATAAGGAGGATTGTCAACCATTGTAGGTTAGTCAGGAAAACTAAATTTACAATGAGGGAGAGGGGCGTACCTGATGACGAGACTAAATGCGAAACAAAGCAGACCACTAAAGGAGATATAGCAAGGCATATTATTAGGAGACCCAGGAAAATCATTAAACAGACCATGGAGGTGAAATTACATAATAATGAATTAAATTTAAGCAGAAACACTCACTACATGTACCTGAACTTATAATTTCTTATTGTAAATTCTTTCCTTACTGTTCATGGTATAACACGCTTTTCAGAAATATAGGTAAAAATTTTCAGTACTGTTCGATTTATTACTATCGTATAAGAATGATAATGCTCTAACAACGGTAAGTGATATTATGAGACCTGGGAAAATATTTCCCTTATGTAGTATCAGTAGGAAGTCTTTCAGTCCTGCAACTTTACTGCTTGTGAATGTAGTTATTGTTTCCTCCTGGAGTAGAATATAAAAGAGATAAACAGTTGATAACAAAAATATTACGAATAACTCGTCAATAATATATATATATATAGTATATATATATATATTATATATATATATATATATATATATATACTAGAATTATCCCCATTGAGTGTACAACGGATATGGGTACTTACCTAATTGTACAAAAGCCTTGATCAGAAAGAGACAAAATCCTAAAGAATAATAGAAAGCTGAGGTCCTAATTCAGAGTGAGGAATGACCATGTAAACTCTAAGGGATAGCTCAATGAATTATATTTCCATACACAATTATAGTAAGAGAATGGTGGGTTTAAGGGGAACGTCAGGGTCACGTAACACAAAGATAACAGATAAAGAATCAGATATTGTAAGAGATGAACAGGTCACCAGACGGTTTCTCTCTTATATATCCTACTCCAGGATGAAACGATAATCTACATTTATAAGCAATAAAGTTGCAGGACTAAAAGTCTTCCTATTGACACTACATAAGGAAAATAATTCCCAGGTCTCATAATGATACTCGTAGATTTTGTCACTGATATGTTAGAGCAGTATCATTCTTATACGATAGTAATAAATCGAAAAGTACTGGAAATTTGTACCCTAAAGTTCTGAAACGCGTGATATGTCATGAACCGTATTGGAAGAATTTACAATCAGAAATTATGTCATATTACAACAATTAAGTTACCTCCGACTACTGGTAAGACTTGCAACCTTGACATGAGTCCCAGTTCTCTAAAGTAGGATTAGCAGTGAGAAGACTTGTGGAGTTTTCAGAATATAGTGTAAATATTGTAAATTTGATGTTTTAAAAATGCTGCCAAATAATTCCCTCCAGTTAAACATAGATATATTTTCTATTTTTTTATTACTGATTTTAGTCTCAACACAGAGAACAAAGTAATTGGTTTTATTTTTCCCAGGAGGTCGTTGCAAAATGTTCCTACCTGTGACACGACTTCCTAAAGCTAATAGAATATTAATTCGTGTGACGTTTTTAATTTCATCATGTGAAGCAGGTATTCCTCAAATTTTGCCATAGGCATTGAAAAGCTATATATAGTCCAGTCGAATCATGAAAAAATTGCACACTTTGGGTCAAAAGCATCAAATTTGGTATGTTAGTAGGACTTACCATACTAAATAATATTAGCTATGGACCCAGAGTGAAAATTAAAAATGGCAGCCATTTTCAAAATGGCCACCATTTTGCATGATATATTACAACAAATTTTCTTGTGCATTTATATTTTTAGGTCATGACTAGACCGTGCATAAAACTGGGATACTTTTAGGTATCTTAAGAATATTATAGACATATATAATAGGGATTAAGCCTCTCTTTAGTCATCATTTCCATCTAATGATCCAACTTTCCGTGTTATGATGAGATGACTATATTAAACTGATTTTTCTGCGAGTTGAATACTGCATGCTATAACAGCACAATTATACTATTTCTATTTCGTTTCAGGATCTGATCAGACTAGACTAGTTTTAAGAAAGGAGACTGAACACAAACTATCATGGGGAAAGAGTGTAAAAATATTTGATAAAGCATGAGAAATTGAAGGTACAGGAAAGGTCGTATAAGTGACTGATAGGGATTATAAGGAGATTAGTACCTAGAATCTGACACACCTGGAGAATGAGTAACCTTTCCAAACAACCATAAACATGGGTACAATTTAAAAACAAAAAGATTAAGTCCAACTGCTCAGACACAGGGACAAGACAATTAAAGGATTATACAGGGCGACAGCTGACCACATTCAGATCTTTGGTAAACAAAAATTTATTCACAAAACATATTAAACATACATATACAAAGAAAATATATCTAAGGCAACTAATTTGTATTTAAGTCTGTAATTATATCTTTGAGGTCATTCTTAAACATGTTACAAATACAAGGGTTTAAATGAAACAGGCCACGACTAATATCAAAATTACAATGGGAAGTAAGTTGTATTATGGCATATTCTAAAAGATTTCGTGATAAGACATCTTTTTATCTTGCTAATTACTGAACTACCAATCCAATTTATCGGGTGGTTGTTTTTACTTAATAGAATGAATATTGCAATAGATGTTTGCCCAGTTTTGGGAGAATATTTATGCTGTTTTCATCTTACTTCTAAGCCCTTGCTCGACTGTCCGAGATAAAAGGATTGGCAGTCCATACATGGAATTTTATATAATATGTTGTTGCTTTCCCTGGGGATATTTTTTATTATCATTCCTTTTAGTGTGTTATTATAGGACCCTTGTATTTGTAACATGTTTAAGAATGGCCTCAAAGATATAATTACAGACTTCAATACAAATTAGTTGCCTTAAATATATTTTCTTTGTATAAGTATATTTAATATAATCCTTTAATTGTCTTGTCCCTGTGTCTGAGCAGTTGGACTTAATATTTTTGTTCTTAAATTGTACCCATGTTTATGCTTGTTTGGAATGGTTACTCATTCTCCAGGTGTGTTGGATTCTAGGTACTAATCTCCTTATAATCCCTATCTGTCACTTGTACGACCTTTCCTGTACCCTCAATTTCTCAAGTAAGCCAATTTGTCTGCTAAGTAAAGGACGTTGAGTCAAAAGATCTTGCAGAAACTTCGTTGTTTATCTTTCTTTGGTGGCTTATACCTTTATTTATAGATTTATCACATTCCAAACTTTTGTGTTTCAGTTATACATAATGATGGCCATGTTTACTTTCGTATTCTGTTTCCTCTTTTGAGATGTGTCGTCACTACCTTCTCCAAGTCTCTTGTGGCTACGATTCGACCAGAATTCGACTTAAGTTCCTGAAGAAGTGCCTATCTGAACAAGTGCTCCCTAAATCCTTGCTGCCACGCTATTTAAGAAAGTATGACTATCACCCATTCAACGAATTTAGTACCATGATGTTAAAACGCCACATAGCAGCCGCCATGCAAGAAGAGAAAGAAAAATTCAAGGAATTGGAAAAAACAAGGATCTCTTTCAATTATTCTATCCCGGCTGATTGGAAGGACTCGCCACGATGGGAAATTTATGAAAAACTGCATAGGACTACAGATGCCCTAAAAAGGAAACTCAACAGAAAACTCAAAAATCTTTGATAGCAGTGACTGGACTATTTGTGCACGTCAAGATTGTGTTGTAAACCTATCACGTAAACAAATAAGTGAAAATGTTGTAAGTGCGCTTGGATATGGTTGATCTTTCTTTATAACGAGTCGACCTTCTGCTTTAATGATTGCATCATCCCAAAGTAAATCATGTTGACATAGTTAAAGGTATTGTTTACGGAGCTGCCAATGTTCAGCATGAAAGTAACTTCCTTGCTCGCTATAAGAAAAGTTTGACCGATCTTAAGAAGGACAATAGTATCCTCATTACAAAAGCTGATAAGTCAAATAGTATAGTAATTTTAGATAGCTGACTACATATCATGTACGCAAGCCCTACTGGATGATTATGTGGCTTATTAAAAACTAACAAATAATTCACTTGATCAAGTCATAAAAAACTACTAAGCAAATTGTCAGTCAAATTTCCTTTGCTACCTTATTTGTACGGATTAGTCAAAACACACAAAGAAAATAACCCTATGCGGCCCATTATCAGTACTGTTGACTCAGTTTCATATAAACTTTCGAAATATATTGCTAAGATCTTGTCCCGTTACTTGGAACCATCTTTGATTCTCATATATATAATTCTCTAGATTTAGTTGATAAATTAAACAAAATTACTTTTTGCCCCACCGATAGATTCGTTAGTTTTGATGTATGCTCTCTTTTTACTAAAGTCCCTATAGACTCTATTTTAGAATACCTCTACCTGTAAGTCACATTATTTCATTCACTAGGTTGTGCATTTGTGATTGTAAGTTTATATTCAATGGTGAATTTTATCAACAAATATTTGGCATGGCAATGGGCAAACCGCCTTTATCCCACCCATCCTACAAATCTTAAACTTGTACATGGAATTCTTTGAAAAACGCTATTTACCTAATATCATTTATATTCCTGTAAAGTGGTATGGATATGTTGATGATATTTTAGTTGTTTTGCCTAATGGTATTGATGTAAATTAAATAACCAGGCACCATCAATTAAGTTTACTCTAGAATTGGAAAAAGACAATTGCCTCCCTTTCTTAGATGTTTTATTACATAGAGAACCATTTCAATGTAAATTCAGTATCTACAGGAAACCAACCAATAACTTAACTTATGTTCATTTCTATTCAGGCCACCATCTAAACATCAAAACATCAATGTTTTCTTCTATGATTTTACAAGCATTATGCATTGTCAGTCCCCAATATTTGAATCAAGAAATTGAGTACATAAGGAAAATAGGGAAATATTTATGTTATCCTTCACATATATTAGATATTTGCCATAATAAAGCCCACGAAAAGTTTTATATTGTAAATAACACAGAGAAAGAAATTCTAAGAACATTCTCAGTTTGCCTTATTTTAATGGATTTGAAACCATTAAATTATTGTTAAAAACCTTTAAGGTCAACCTTGTTTTTTCCTATAATAACACACTAAAAGGAATGTTAGTAAAAAATGACCCCAAGGAAAGCAACAACATAATATATAAAATTCCATGTATCTAGCCTCTAGTCTGTCCGAGCGTCATTTTGCGTTATATGAATACAAAGACTGAATATAGGAAACGCTAGTGTTATTCATACATTTTTAGCATTCCTTCTTGTCTAGATACCAGAATTTCTTATATGGTAGATAAATGATTACAGATCGATTATTTGTATAAAGTTATAAATAACTCAGATCTCCAGAGATGTTGGCATCTTTCCTCTTGTCTGTCTAGGAGCTAGAGCCGTGCTGGCATAAGGCCAGCTTAGTCAAAACACCAGCTGTCTCAGTGTCCACCCCTGAGTGCTCATTCGGGCAGCAGTGGTTGCTGAGCACCCAGTGTTTTGGGCGTCCGTGGCTACTGAGCACCGAGTTTTCAGGCGCCAGTAGCTGCTGAGTGTCCAGTGTTTGGGTCGACAATGGCTGTCAAACACCCAATGTTTCTAGCAGCCATTCCTGCCTAACTCCCAGTTTCACTTCTTGCCTACCAACTCTCGCCTCACGCCTCTTGCCTCACGCCTCCCAAAGCTGACACCAGTTCTCTCCTACTATCCCTCCTTTCTTAGTCATTTGCTCCCACGCCTGGCTCCATCGTTTCCTTCCCATGCCTTTGCCAGCACTTTATTTTGATTATCATGGATTTATCAATGTAACAGTGAAGTGTTGTGCAGTGGAGGAGTGGCTACTTGTCCCTCGATTCTCCTAAAGTAAAGTCACTGTCCCGCTCCCCCGCACTGGGGAGAAGACATACCGAAGGTCCAAGGGTGGTCGGGAGGTTACATACCGGTAGTCGCTTCCTCAGCCAAACCTGTTGTTTGTCGGTCCCAGGTATCAACAGACAGCTACAGGAAAGGCGTCTTTCTGGATGTGTGTTAGAGGAGGTGACTATCTGCTGGCCCCTCGCATCTCTTAGACTTAAAGTCACTGTCCTGCTCCTTCTCACAGCCAAGAAGAACCTAGGAGAGGACATACTGGTAGTCAAAGGGAGTCTGAGGGGGTTGCCCCCAATAGTTGACTCCTCAGTCAAACCAGTGGCTATTCCCAGGTATTGGCTGACAACCACTGAAAAGGCATCTCGTGATGTGCTTGTGGGTTTTGACTTAACACAGCTGGATTAGTTTTAATTTTGAGTGTCCTGTACTAGCACCTAGGTATTCAGTCTTGTAAGCGACCTCTGGCTTTCAATAGCCAGTCATCTCCCAGGCTTTTGCACTAGGTGTGTGGACTTACTCGCCTTCTTATATACTCTCTTAAAGGTGGAAGTACCGACTTGTATGTTGAAGAGGTGGGTCAGAGCTCTGATCCTGATTTGGCACTTTGGATGGATACCAGATTTGGGCGATTGGATCTCTCTTGTATCTGGTGTTTTTTGGTCGATCACCAAACTCCATCCAGGTACTCTGCACATTCTGAGGAGCTACACTCCCATGCTTCAGCGCCCCCAGAGTTTTCCACGCCTTCCCTGACACCAGTTGTTGGTGCTTTGGCACTAGCTGTTGGATGCCCGATGGCAGTCTCCATCGACACTACAGAATCTTTTATTTGCTCACGTCCTACCACTTGATTAGGAAATCACTTGAGTCATGCAGTAAACTCTGTATAGTCCTCTTCGTGAGGTTTTCGATCACGGAGAAGACAGATGCCAAGCGAGATATAGCAAGTTATTGCCACCTTTTGGCACATTTAACTCACCCAACTATCGTGTTCCCGCGATCTAACCAGTTGTAGGAAGAGATGGCTCTGTTTGGTCTGTGAGAGCCCATACTCTCCCTTCTTTTTTGCTGAGGCAAATATGTTTTCCTAAGTCCGTACTTTGCTATCATCACTGCAAGTTGATGACCACACACATTATCGCCCCTAATGCTAGTTCCAAGAAGAGCAGGCTAGAACGATCAATACTCTCTCTTTTTCCACCTACTTCCTAGGTTACACCTTGATGGATGAGGAAATAATAGGAACTCTCAGAGTGTACTCTCTAGAGTTTGGATTCGAGTGCCTATGTTCCTGGTTCCATCATTAGGATATCACTGGACATACATTCATTTGTTTGTGGGAACAACCAGTTCAGCATGGGCTAGTCGTCTTCGGTGTCCTGTTATTGCCGTGAAAACCGTCCTTCAGGATAGCATCTCGTTCACTCTCTTCATTAGAGAATAAAGGATACCTGCCTGTCATGGTAATCGCTTCATAGCAACGAATGATATATTAAAGGAAAGGAAAACGCATCTTCTTTGAGAAGTTCTGCTGCAAGAAGGCATTCGCACATGTGTTGGAGGTGCCTGTTCTCATGATGGTTCAAGAATCCCCAGGTGTGTTACAGAAACTCAACAGGCGCCGACGTGTCATCAGAACACGCCGCGAAACATGATGCAATATTTCGTCGAGATCCTTCTAAGACGTTCTTGTCATCTCTTGAGCCTGTGACGTTCGCTGGTATGGGCCCGCCCCCAGATTACCGTATATATATACGACTGACGAAGTATCAGACATCAGATCATCAGTGAGAAACCAGCAGAGATCATCAGATCATCAGTGAGAGACCAGCAGAGATGATCAGATCATCAGTGAGAGACCAACAGAGATCATCAGATCATCAGTGAGAGATCATCAGAGAGAGATAAGAGAAGAAGGAACAGACGAAGGATAAGAGAGGAGGAAGGCGCACGAGAGTTTGATCGGAATCTGGTCAAGTCGTCGTCAGGGAGTGGACGACCGAGATATTTTGACGTTGAGCAAGCCTTCAGAGAAGAAATGTTCTGCAAGAGGTTTCGAGGAGTTCCTGACCTTCATGTATTAAGAATAAGAATTGTTTTCTGCAATACGGAGTCAAGAAGATGCCTGAAGTTACAGTTCTCCTTTTGTGAAGCCATCGCTTCGAGCATTGATTTTTGACAGCTGCAAAACTGGCCAGCAACTATTTTCAGTACCTCACTGTTTCCCCAGTTCATGCATTGTAAGATTTATGTAAATAAGAGGAACCATTCTGCATTTGTCTTTGTTAGTAAGCTTTTAAATAAACCTTTGTTCTGTTTGTGTATCTTTCTATATTTGTATCCCCAGTTTCAACTGTTGGTGTTGAATTCTTTTGTTTATTTTTATATCGAACCTGTAGCGGACCTCTCGGGGTTCGTAACACTGCCTCCAGTCATTCTTTTTCTCTTTCGAAGCGAAGAAGAATTAGGTGGGTGTTCGATTACCAGTAGTATACAAATATACTTGTATATTCTTGTGGCAGGTGTCTGTCATCAGTTGCACTATCTGAGTGATAGATGCACCCGGGTAAGTTAGCCCTAGTGTGTGTGTAACCGAGACAAATAGTACCTTATTGTAACCATAGTTGCTCATAATAACCTGAAACTTGGGACAGCCTTTCATGGCCCCCCAAAAGTTTTCGATTGGGACTTTGAGACGTCTAGTGGTTTTGTTTGGCAACAACACCACAGGTTTGGCATTATCACTAAACAAGAGGATTGCTGTCCCTCTTGTTTTGATTAACTTACAGTTGCTCGATTGCAAGATGAAATGTACTACTGGACAACTCAGCCCACGGAGTCGAGTTGAGTGTCTGGCTGATCACTGAGATCTTGTAAGTCCTAGTTTGTTTTTCCTTTGTTGACCGTTAACATCTAACTCTAACCTCTGCCAAACCATTACATACGTTTGTCTCTGGTTGGTTTTAGATTCTCGCTTATGGTTCCTGCTTTGGGCTCCTCAATTACCATTGTGAGAATCATCAGACAGAGTCATGCCTCATTAGATTCTGCATTGTCGTTCTGTTTACCCTCTATGGGCTGCTCTATGAGCAAGAGCCCGTGCTGGCATAAAGCCAGCGTAATTTCAAACACCTGTTTACCCCATGGTACAACAGAAGCTCGAAGTCTTCACCTTCATCGCAATTTACGCATAGACCACTCTGATGATTCAGAATGATTGGTCAGACAAATACAGCAGTTTTTTGTTTTATATTTTCTCTTAATTTGTAAGTGTTCAACTACTAGGTGTTAACCACGATTTGGAGTGAACATTAGAAGACCTCGCCTGCCCTGATAACTCTGTTTCCAGAGTAAACGAAAGAGTTATTCCCTGAGCCAACCTTCGCAGTGAATGAAACGGCAGTACATTCCTGTTTATTTACACGGCTAAAGACTTCCAGCTTTCATTGCAACAGGAATCAGAGGACCATCCATACCCCAGGAAGTTACAGGAAGAACTCGTCTCTTCCTCTGTCTAAACGTGTGGTCTTCCACTTATATAAGCTTCATGCTTGAGACACAGTGTTGTGGCGTGTCTGTTGGCCTCATTAGGAGCAAGGCTAAAGATGTAACAGCCTCTTCCTCCTTAGTTTTTAGTCATTTGTTGCTCTTTAATCCCATTCTGCTATCAATCTACTGGAGGCATAAACGATTTTTGCTTGGTTTTATTTTCTTTTTTATGTAAGTTAAAAGAAAAAGTTGAAATTTTTCAATACCTCGAGACCACTATTAGTGACTGGCATGACATTGCCAAAGGAAGCACAGGATATTCTCCTATTATCTCTTCACCTTTTCAGTATGGTGCTGAGTTTGGAGAGCCAGGGGGTGCAATGCACCTGGAGTACCCACCACTCTCAGTGGATGGGTCATGACGATTTTTCAGTGTAGGTGTCAGTGTTTTCTGGTTGTTTTATTTTGGTGCTACACCCAGGGCAAGGGTGGGAACCTATCATACTTTGTTAGCTATAGGACCATTCCCCTCACCGCAAAGTTCCCCTTAAGTAGGAGGCGACCCTTGGCTTTAATGCCACACCACTATAAGTTAAGATGAGCACCAACCAGAGGCAGTATTCGTCTGCATAGCTCTCTTAATTGATAAGCATGACAAGCATTGTTTTTCCAGTGCTAGCAACTTTTCTTTTTCAAATTCATTACATGATTTAATGCATTGCAGTAGAATATGTCCACGATCCCACCTCCATTGAATGTGGAATCAGTGATATAATTACTGGGTAAGTCACATATACAAAAACTATATTTTTATAAGAAAATTAGATTTTGCATATACTTACCCAGTAATTATATGATGGACATTATGCATAAAACAGAATGATGTGATTAGCTAAGTCATTCCTAGTATTGCCATAGGGGGACAGCCCTGGATACCTACACAGCGAAGCGCTACACATGAAGTTTAATTAGGGCTGCTGGCGAGTAGGAAACCCTAAGGGATATAATTACTGGGTAAGTATATACAAAATCTAATAATATAATAAAAATTTAATTTCGTCCACCCAAACTTAAGCATGGTCTTTTCACAACAGCTGCATTGGACAACATAAACCATAATCCAACCTCCACAACTGCACAGGAATCTCTACATGGAACAGACAGGGAACAGAAAGAGAAAATATATCAATCAACAGAACTCTAAAGAGAGAAAGCTTAAAACCTTTGTCAGAGTGTATAGTATTGTTGCTTCAGGTGTTCACTGTAGGGAACCTTACATGGTGCCTTCTAAAGATGGTTCTCTGTTTGGTGATTGTGAAACCACATCTTGTGCCATGGAACTAAAATATACTTGGCTAGATTATGTTAAAGAAGGACTTGAAGCAGAGAACTCAGAAAACAATGTGGCGGGATTACAAACAAAAAAAAATCTCAAAATACATGTACTTACCAACTACTTGACACACTCAGGTCGAGGAGCTGCACTGTCCACTGAATACAACGCACACAACAACCAAACAAGGACAACAACCACAACAAAAGACCACTGCACAAACAATCACTGAAAACACAAAAAAACAACAATACAACAAACACCCACTAATAACATCAAGAAATCACAACAGCTCATCAACAATAATCCTCAACAACTCGCAACTACAACAACTCATATATAACTCAACAGAAACTCACAATCACAACAAATCTAGCAACACAGGCACAACAACTCTAAAGCAAACAATATCAAACTTAACAACAAATTAAACAACAAATCAATAACATACAATTTAACTGACCATCAATGCCTTCAATACTCTTCATAGACTGCTGCCGACGCTACTGACCATTTAACTGACCATCAATGCCTTCAATACTCTTCATAGACTGGTGCCGACACTACTGACCACCACAGGCTCTGATCACAGACTGACTCAAAATACAGACGAGACTTGCAACTGACCCAACAGACACAACAACCCCACACCGAACGAGCAATTTGCTTGTTAACTATCCATTCACTTGAACACAAACAACCTAATGAGCCAACAACCAAAACACCAAGCCACTCTCTCTCTCTCTCTCTCTTTTACAAACAACCCTTGATAACGTTGTCAAATGCAACTACTGTAACTCCTCCATATTTCCTACCTCGTTACATTTGACAACGTCTCCTTACACTCATATCATCCGCATTAAATCATCTTTCGCAACATCCATGGATGCTTGGAGGCAGGCCCTCTGGATCTCATTTGAGGACCCTCAAACAATCTCTCATTTACATCAGCATTCACATCCTCCAAATCACTTCTGTTCAGATTCCCACTATCTTCCTCACTACCATCCCTCCAAATTTCATTCACTATCTCATCCACACCTCCCAATTCTGAGCCAATACGTACCTCTTCTATTTCTGCCACCTAACCACTCAGCTCATTCATAGTTCTATCAAACTCTTGCAAAGACTCATTCATACTGCTAGCTACCTCCTCACTACTCGGCTCCCTTCCTACTGAAATCTCACTCACCCCTGTAAATTTAGACCCACACACGCTATACGTATCATTCATTCCGTCAAAGTCATCCATGATACACGCTTTATCAACCGTTTCTACCCCAACACTAACCCCTCTATCATGCAGCCCTCGCTTTTCCCTTTCGTTCTCTTTCTTTACCTTCTTCTACTTTCTTCTATACTCAACCAACATTAACTGCCGCTCCCCCAGACCCATTTCTTCACTGACACTCGTCACATACTTATTCACCCTCAACCATTCACTCATCGCATTCACCTGAGAATACTGTTGCACACTAGAGGACCCATCCAACTGAATCCCCTCTTTAACTAGTTTCCCAAACTGTTAGCTTTTTGTCTACACACACTCGCTACATGACCATCCATTCCACATTCTACACATTTCACTCGTGGTTATCTGCACATCCTCACGTAATGTCCATTCTTCCCGCAGTTGCCGCAAACCACATTCACAGGGGTACCCCAACACCCACTGGCTATGTGCAATACCTGTCCACACCTGTAACACTTAATAGCCCCGTTTGCCCACACCTGAAGCATGCTACTAACGCCCACTGACATTCATTCTTCTTGTGTCCTGGCTTACCACATCTGTAACACTGCTGCTCTTGTTCACGACTAACTGATCCTTCTCTTCCAACACCTGCACTCTGATCTCTCTTAGGGCTAACCATACTTACGTTACTTGCTCTGATGCTCCTATCAACCACTCGCTATGCCATTCACCTCAGCCCTTCTAAAACTGCCTCCATATAACTCTTAAACTCTTGTATACCCTCAGCTACTAAAGTCCTAACACTAACACTTCTACTCTCTTTCATACACCTATCTAACTCATAATCCTCTACTATTTATAAAATGTCATTCCACGTCAACCTTTCACTCGTCTATTGCATTTTCTCCTTACATTTTAAATTCATAAACTCATGTACACTCTCTGGTAGAGTCGCCAACAACTTTTACATTAACTCCTTACACTCTCATTTATCCTTTTGTCCCGCACTTTTTCCTCGCTAATGTTTCCAACCTGCACACATACATTGGCAATGACTCACCAATATTCATTCTTGCTTCTCCAAAATCATGCTTTCTCCTATATCTAACGTTACTATTTACCCTCTTTACCTGTTCCACAAACCTGGCTTTCACACTCTAATATGGCATATTCCTTACACTCATCATTACCCCATGCATACTCAACAAAAATCCTGTCAAGAAGTTACCTAACTCTCTTGCACAGACTCTCTTGTTATCCCCATACTTAGCCACACAATACTTCTCATATTGCTTAAAAAAGTCCCCTATGTCCGTACTACCATATTCCTCTTACTGTGCACATTGGGGTACCTCTCTCATATACACAGCCTTTCATACTTCCTGCTCACTCACTCTCACTTTTGCTACTTCCATCCTGATCCAACTTAACCTCGTCTGAATACAACAAATCAACTTCCATACTAACATCCATGCTCTTGATTAAGCTCTTCTTACCCTTTTTCTTTCTACCTACCTGTTTCCACTCACTGCTTTCTAAATCACTCCCAGCCCTTTCCCCAATGCATTCAGTGCTAGTCTCATCCTGTCTGTCACCCTTACTAACCTTCTTTCCCTTAGTCTTCTTCTTTTCCTCAGCCCCCTTCTTATTCTTTTCCTGTGTCTTCCCCTTCTTTCTCTTTCTTATCACGACCAAATCACCTTTGTCACTCGTACTCTCATCCACCTGTTCTTTCGCTTTCTTAATTGCTCCTGGCCCATCACGAGACCCAGTAGGCTACCTCCTACTGTCCCTCTCTCATGAATCCCTTAATCATCTCCTCCTGCACTGCATTCATCATCACTCCGAATTTTTCTACCATTTTCTCAACCATTCTCTCTTCCTCTCCTTTCACCTCTTCTTTCATTTCCACTTTCACACTCTTAACATCCCTCTCATTTCCTCTAACTCGCTCTTCAGCTCCTCATACTATCCTTAACCTTTCATTCTCCACTTCCAATCTTTCCTTAGCTTCCCTCGCCAACCACAACTCCTCCTTCAGCCTCTCCACTTCAGTCAAACCTTCCATACTCCTTTTCTTCACCAATTATACAACCCACCACACCAACCGTCCTGCAGCTGCCCCACCAGCAGCCCCACATTGGGCGCCAATAAATTATGTGGCGAGATCACAAACCAACAAACAAAAAACTCTCAAAACACATGTACTTACCAACTACTTGACACACTCAGGGTGAGGAGCTGCACTGTCCACTAGATATGGCTGCCGTAACACAACACACAACTAAACAAGGACAACAACCACAACAAAAGACCACTGCACATATATATGAGTTGTTGTAGTTGTGAGTTGTTGAGGGTTATTGTTGGTCACAACATCTCACCAACAATAAACCTCAACAACTCATATATAACTCAACAAAAACTCACAAGCACAAAAAATCTAACAGCACAGGCACAACAACTTTAAAGCTAACAATATCAAACTTAACAACAAATCAATAACACACAATTTAACTGACCATCAATGCCTTCAATACTCTTCATAGACTGCTGCCGACACTACTGACCATCACAGGCTCAGATCACAGACTGACTCAAAATACAGACCAGACTTGCAACTGACCCAATAGACACAACAACCCCTCGCCGAACGAACAATTTGCTTGCTAACTAGCCATTCACCTGAACAAACAGCCTAATGAGCCAACAACCAAAACAGCCAGCCACTCTCTCTCTCTCTCTCTCTCTCTCTCTCTCTCTCTCTCTCTCTCTCTCTCTCTCTCTCTCTCTCTCTCTCTCCCTTTTACAAACAACCCTTGAGAACGTTGTCAAATGCAACTACTGTAACTCCTCCGTAACAAGAACATTTTATGGGCAGCTATTCATGCTAATCTTGACCATTCAGTTGGAAGCAATAAATAACTACTGGATAGCAGTTCCCTAGTGCCACTTTTTCAAGAGGAAGCAAAATCTACTGCTATGATTCGCCATGCTATGATAGTAGTCAGCCGGTGTTTGACTTTCCTAAATCCAGGACAAACACCAGTGATGGCATGTGACCAACCTTTATATGCACTTTGAAAAGGTATTCAGTAGAACTGGCCCAATACATTTGGTGAGTCAGATTGTAATAATGTTTGCAGGACTTCACATAGAAATTGCAGCTTGGAAAACAATTGGTGATTGGTTACAGAACTATGGATGGTTGAGTGCAGTGTGTCAAGCAAATATAGATTCAGCTGGAACAGCACATGTTTCTCAAAAGGACATGCACACCAAGTTACAGCTTGTGCATTGCACGTACTGATGAATAAAGCTTACAAAGCATATGTAGAAGATAGTGAGGAAGCCCCAGTTCCAATTGATAAATGGAAAGAGGAAAAGGAAACTGAAAGTCCCATTTTCCATTATTGGTCTTAACTCTGAAATTTGAATTAACCATTTTAATATTTGTTCGATCTATTTGGGAGGGCAACTTCGATCTCTTCAAAGATTCTCTCTCAATTCTGATACCTTGGTTTTTTGCTCTGGATCATCCAAATTATGCTGGTCTGGTGGCTCCCTGCCCATCTCCGTGGTATGATAACCTTGCATAGTACTGCACCAAATATTTTTACTGAATTTGAAAAAGGCCACTTTGCAGGGCATAAAACTCACAGCACTTTTTCAGGGATTGTCGTTGATCATGCTCACAAACAGAACAATAGACTTGTAAAGGGTGATGGGGGAGCAGTGGGACTGATAGAAGATGCTTCACAACTCCTTCGCTGGATGGTCCTGAAATGGCTCGGGCTGCTAATGAATTTGAATAATCCCTAGAACTGATCCAGTGTCAGCAGAATAAAAACACCAATGTTAAGACCACGAACAGACTAAAAGTGTATAGAAATCATTTGTTAACTATGTGAAATCTCTAGTGGATGTAATTTGCGAAATGGGTATTCCATTTTTAGAACATTCAAGAGATCTCCTTGTTCTTGATACCCATATAGAGGAAATTGGAAAGGTGCAGTTTCAGGATTTCGTTAGTGAAGGACTTGAAAAAAGATCAAAGCCCTTATCTGATTCTGTAAAGCAAAATAAGCTATTGCTTTTTAGCCAACAAAATATTGATATGTGATATAATCTTAAGAGACTAGTTTATGGCAGAAGTCATTATTTGAATTTCTTCTTTTTCAGTTTGAAATGGATTGTGCAGTCCTTTATTGAATAACCAAATTGTATAATTCCTTTCAAATTAAGAAGAATATATGAACATATATTCAATGTTTACACATATAACATTGATATATGATATAGCCTTGGAATACTAGTTCGTTTGTGTCACAAATTATCACTTAATTTTCTAACTTTTAAATTTAAAATGGCTTGCCGTCTTTTATTTAGCCCCAATTTGTATAACTTCCTTCAAATTAAGAAGAATACATGCACTATACACCAACTCCTGTACATCATAAAAATGGCACATCATGCAAGTCTAAAGTAATTTCTAAAACCACTTGAAAATGGCAGCCATTTTGGATTTTTCAAGGTGGGTCCATGGCTAAAATAGTTCAAAATGACGTAATGTAACCCTGTACCAACTTTCATACTTTTAACCCTATATGTGCGATTTGCCTAAAAATCTGCGCGATTCGACTGAATTAACATGTTAATAGATCTGAAATGCTTCATAGCGTTATTATTATTATTACCAAATACCTATGAAAATTATATATTTTCATATTTAATGCTTTGCTTATGTTTCCAAAATTTCGTGGAGAGATGAAAATGACGCAGATCTGATACAAAGGTTAGTAAACACGATTGCAAAATTAGACAGGACACCTATAGCTTATGTCGAAAAGGACTACTAATGAATTTCGAATACACGTGTTATGAATCTCTAACGAGTAATTGCTTTCTTGTTAGAAGACAATGTTACAAAACAGTGCAGTACAGTGGGGGAGATATATAGGATATCAGGGTAGAAAAGGAACATTATTTTGTAGAAATAATAAAAACATTATCCAAGAAAATTTATTGCAACACCATATTGCTATCGTAATTCGTTTTAGGAAGATACATGTATACTCACATAATTAGTTTCCTGGAGCTTCTAAAATGTCAGTTCGCTTAGACTAGAAATAACAATGCTTTTCATAATTCATTAATAATATCTTCTACACCAAAAAGAATTTTTTTAAAGGTTACCATCAGGATTTATAGCAATGCCGAGCAATCTTAGACTTGGAGAAAAGTCTTCCGAGGCACATCAGCAGCATTCATGTCCACCTCACAATACTTTTCCAGAAAATCCAAGTTTTCCTTTACTTTTCTTTGAGTGTTAAGAATATCTAGCGGTCTCCATTGAACGATATTATATATATAGGTATATATATATATATATATATATATATATATATATATATATATATATATATATATATATATATACACAAACCTTTCAACTATTTTTTTATTTTTTAACTTTATTATAATCTCATTGAAATATATTTCTCATCATCTGTTCCACACTGTCTCCTTTCTGCATTGGTCAAAGTTTTCTCATTTAATTTTTATATAAACACCTTTTACTATTATTCATACTTACCATCGTAACCACCTTGGAAGACTTTATAAACTTCCTTATCCTCTCCATTCAGTTGCTTTCAGTAGTTTAAGAAGCCATCAGGCAGAAAAGCCACATTCCGATGTCCTTCTCCACTTCTTCATTCACGGCAACGTACCAACAAGTTTTTCAGTACAAATAAAATACAATGTAACAAAATGTCAATCCTTACTTGTTTCAGGACATGATGAATAGAGACAATAAATAATATTATCAGGGTTTCTCAATAAGATATAAAAGTATACAATATTTCTTATTCGTTACAGTTTGTTCTCAAGTATCATATTAAGAAATTAAAAAGTTTTAGAAAGAAAATTGCAATAAAAACTAAAACTAAAGCGTTTTCCTTTGCCAGGAAAAATAGATGTATTTTTTATAAGCCCAGCGAGATTTCTTTTTCCTTGAATCGAGAACAAAGAAGCGAAGCAAATTGGATGCCTTCCTTCACGTTTCACAAAGAATACAATAAAGTCGAATGTTTGATACGTATCCAGAAGAGGCTTGATAAAAGATTACTATTCTTACAGAGAATAAGTAGCTGCTTTTGTGCTGCTCCTTTTATCCTTTAAGATACAAATGAGCTTATTGACATAATCAGCTGACTAGACGACACGTGGTGCTGCCTAATGGCAAGAGCAGACTCTCAGCACTGACGTGAATATAATCCGAAGAAGGAAAATTAGGTTTGCATTTGAACCTTTTCTCTAATCCAGCAGTGAAAGGGATTAGGATTCTCCTTAATATGATAAAATTTTGATGTATGGGTACCTGGTGTGATGAGATCTTCGAAGGTGTCATAGGAACAGTCGGTCTTGTATCTGCAAGGAAACATATTGCTCGTTTGAACTTTTGAATAAGAGAGATTACTCTTACCTCGGTAGCTGCAGTTATTACTTACTGGAATTGCACACTCACAAACGCACATCT
>NC_061100.1:71568839-71578839 GCF_015104395.2 Macrobrachium nipponense
AAGGCGTTTTGAATGTACCCACAGGTGTGTGAACATACAGTGACTATTTTTTCCTTCCTTTAAGTAATGTAGGAATGTGAACTTAGCATTTATTTATGTGCCAAACAGCAGGACTCTTTGCACCGGTTTCCTGGTCGGGAAAACCATATACCCTCGGGCTACGCTCCAGGGGTCTCAATAGCCAACTTTAGCGAGTAGTAAAGTTGGCGACGACGCGCAGCCTTTTGTGCCCAGCGAAAACCAGAGACAGTGACTGACGTTTTCTGTATCTAAAAAATGAATGTGCCAAGGCTGAAAAGAATTAATACCATAGGTATTAGATACTTAGTGGGTGCAATTTATGAAGACGATATTCCCTTATTTTTTTATGATATTTTAGGTATAGAAGATGAAGAAACTGAGGGCATTGCAGAATTTGGTAAAACTAGGTTAATTGCGAAATTAAGCTCAAGAGAGAAATATGAAAACACTTGTGAAGATTTCGATGCAAAGAAATCAGTGTAAGAGACGACCGAATCAGAGTTGAAGATTTGTCAACTTATAGGTCGTACTTGAAAGTGCAAAATGTGCCTTTTGAAATGACTGACTTTATGCTGAATGACATTCTTTCCAGATACGGAACAGTGAGTTATGTGAAGAACGCTCAAAGTCAGGGAAGATACAAAGGCATTGATAATGGTGTCAGAACAGTTTCGATGGATATTAATCGACAGATTCCTTCCGTGTTATTTGTTGAATGCGCCAAGGTTTATATCTATATATACTATAAAGGCCAGACTAAAACTTGTAGACTTTGTGAGCAAACAAGCTATTTTGCCAATGAATGTGAAGTTGGAATTACACAAAGACTAAATATTATTAGTGAAGTAGATTTCTCTCATTTATCTGGCAATCAACAAAATAAAGGAAATGAAATGCCAGTAAGCCACCAGGACACAGTAGACGTTCGAACTTGTGAAGGTATGCCCCCAAAAACACTTCTACAATTGACCGCCTTGTCGAAGTTGGAAGCAGCCCAGCATCCAACGTCCAACCAGCCGTGCAAATGGAATCCGCAACGCTGAAGGAGACCTGCCATTTGATTGACCTGCATGATGACATGGATATTACTCCAACTGTATCTGAAAAAAACAGTTTGGCCCCTATAAATTGGACCTTAGAACATAATGGTGGGACAGGACAGACGTATTGAATGCAAGATGCTTCATTGTACAACGAACTACTGAGACTGATGCAGTACCTATTGTTGCAACCTACGGAACAATATCCGAGGAGACGAACGTTTGTTCACCCGACAGTAATCCTGATGAAGCTTTACCTAGTGAGAATGACATGAGATCTTGTGACATCATTGAAGAATCAAGGCCTTTTGAAGACAACACTGACGAAGACAGAAGTAACACTAACACTGAGCATCCTATGAGTCAAGATTAATTTAGCTCAATCATCCCTCCAGATGTCAAGATGTTATATAAAATCCAACAGGTGATTTAATGTTACCACCCTTTAATAGTTCCAATTATTTCAAAGGTGCCAATGACATGATGTCAGAACAAGAAAGTTGTTGCTCCTCGATAGAAAATGAAATACCAGCAGGTCAAAAATGTAATAATGATAATGAAACCACAGTGACTGATGAGTCGCACTGTAATTTAAGCATTGTAGAAAACGTGAAGGTAAAGAAAAAGCGAAAGCAACGTAAAAATGCAACAAAAAAGAATAAAAGAAAATCTCATAATAATTAACATTCATTAGGATATCCACCCTTAATATCAACGCCATTAATGATAGAATGAAACAAGAGATGCTACACTCATTTAACACCTACAACAAAAAAGATATTCTTTTAGTCCAAGAACACAATGTCAAGGATATTAAAGATATAGAGTTTTTGTCATAAAGGTATAATAATATTTTCAATCCAGCCATTTGTCTTAAAGGTTGGAACCTGTATTCTCATCAAGAAGACTATAGATTTTGTAAAAAAAAAAGCATGTTGAAAGAAGTGGAGATTCTAGAATATGTTCTGTACATGGTGAGGTGAATGGTAGTAAGATTCGCATTGTTAACATTTATGCTCCTTCAGGTCATAATCATACAAGGGAACGGGAAGAGCTTTTTGACAAGGAATTGCCCTACTACTTACGGTATGATAATAGCCATACTATTATGGGAGGTGATTGGAACTGTGTTTTGAGTCCTAGAGACAATTCTAATAATAGTGGATCAAACGTGCCAAAACCACTTCTCAGATTAATTAGGACCCTTAGGTTTAATGGCGTATGGTTTTTGCATAACAGGGAACCCCAGTATACTTATGTACGCACAAACTATGGTTCGCGCTTTGATAGATTGTACTGTCAGATGCTCAGAGACAATGTAATTTCAAGCGAAATGCTACCTGTGTCATTTTCTGATCATTCCACTCAGATTAATCCAAACATTAGTATTGTGAATTCATTTTGGAAGCTTAATACTAGTTTATTAACATACGAGGAAATTAAAGAAAAGTTTAGGAGGTTGTGGACATTTTTGAAAAGACGTAAAAGGAACTTCGATCGTATCAGTAATTGGTGGAATGATTTGGTGAAACCAGAAATAAAACATTTTTTCGTCAGAGAAGGTAAAACGATTATCAGGCAGAAGTCTGGGGCCATCAATTATTTCGAAGCGAAACTAAGGAAACAATACATGAAACTTAATGAGTCAGGAGACGCAGATTATATAGATATTACTATTTTCAAAGACAGAATAAACAATCTAAAATCACAGATATTAGAAGGGGTTAAAATACGATCAAGAATTCAAGACAGGATTGAAGTGGGAAAGGTCTCCTCTTAGCTTCTTGGACAGCAAAGAGCAATAAATAGTAAAAAGGTCATGACACAAATAGTAACAGAACGAAATATAATTCCGAATCTTGATGAAGGCACTGTTCTTACAAATAGTTCAGGTATTACCAAAAACTTTACCGGAAAAACATATGTGATGTACTTATGCAAAATTTCTTTATGCAATTTGTAGAGAAAAAATTGACTGATTCTGATAGCGATATATTTCATAAGAATATATCTCTCAGAGAGATACAATAAATGTCCTGGTATAGACGGCATCCCAATAGAATTTTATATGGTATTTTGGGAAGATATTAAGGATGAACTAAAATTGTTGCTCGAAAGTATTACGGAAATGAAAACTCTCTCCAAGAGTCAGAGTATTGCATTGGTCACTCTCATATCGAAAGGCACCGATGAGAGCGCTTTGGCTAATTGGAGACCAATTTCATTGTTGTGCTGTGACTATAAGATACTTGCTAAGATAACTGTGAAAAGAATGCAAACAGTTATCCTCAACCTTATCAGTTCTGAACAATTTTGTATGACTGGAAGATCCATAATACATGTAATACTTTATTAGAGATATTGTGCATTACTGTAATGAGAAAAGAGTTCAAGGTGTTATTTTAAATCTTGATTGGTCAAAAGCATTTGACCGTGTTGATATTAATTTTGTACTTCGGATTCTTGAAAGACTAGGTTTCTGTGATGAACTAATTTCCTGCATTAAGATATTGTACACAAAAATTGGAAGTTGTTGCATTGTTAATGGTATCATTGGTAAATATTTTAGTGTGCAGAGGGGAGTCCGACAAAGCTGTCCTCTTTCTATGCTCCTTTATGCTGTTTTCCAGGAACCTCTGTATCTTGCTATAAAAAGAAATGTATTGAACACTTGCCCTCACCAAGTGTTAACCACCTTAAAATTCTTGGGTTTGCCGATGATTTAAATATTTTCGTTGCCAGTGATAAGGCAATTTTGGAGATTAGCACATTAGTGTCTAAATTTGAAGCAGCCACGGGTTGCATGCTGAATAAAAATAAGATGAAAATATTTGGATTAGGCCCTTGGTGTGATAGGTCTGCTTGGCCTTTATCATGGTTTCAAAGATATACAGGTTCTTTTACAACTTTGGGAATTTCCTTTTCTGATAATTACGAAATGGCTGTTAACTCTTCGTGGACAAATACATTATATAAAATTAAGAATACTTTGGCGAGTTTTCACAACAGAAGACTTACATTACATCAAAAAGCTGTAATTGTCGATACCTTGATTTTTTCAAAGACATGGTATGTTTCCCATATTTACTTATTCACCCTTTGCTTCTCAAATATGCAAAACTAATAAGTAAAGAAATTTTCTTTTACATTTGGGGTAAAAATGTGAATTTATCAAAAGAAACACTTTAACAAAGTCAAAGATTGAAGGAGGGATAGGAATGGTAAGTCTTTCTTGGAAGACACAAAGTATTCTAGCTGCCTCTTTCTTAAAGTTACACTGATGAGAAATACAATTCTATGTCAAATTATAACAATTCACATATGAAATGCTTGTTTACCGGAAATTTAAGACAAAGAGACAATTCATGTGTAATGGTCCTGTGTTTTCTGAGATCTTAGTAACAGTTAGAAAAAGTAAAACAATTCAGAATTTTCCTTTTTTTTTCTTAAATCGAGAACTATATATGTGAGTTTATTGCCAAATGCACGGCAAACTGTTGAGAGTATATACACCCTTTATAACTGGCCTTTGATTTGGGAAAACATCAACATTAAATTTCTTTCTACTGCTGATATGGAAATAATATATAAATATATTCACGAAATATTACCCAATAAAAAAAAGGTGAAAAGAAATGAATATAATTCAAGACACTGAATGCCAGTTTTGGGATGCTAAGAAATGAAATATTCATATGGTATATTTCTGCAAGAAAATTGCTAAACTAATAATATGGTTAAAAGGAGTTTTGAGGCTATTTTGCAATTTTGTTCATTGCGATTTCATTAGAATGATGTATTTTGATTTCCCAGAGTCATCGAAGAAACAAAGGAACACTGCAATTTTTATTTTGTCAAGTTATATTGTAAATATATGGTTGTCCAGAGACAAGAATGTACCTGAGCGTTTGATTATAAATAGAATAAAAGCTTCTATTATAAAAACAAGAGATGTCAAGGCCATTTTGTAAGACAAATTGTTTAAGTATTTCTCAAAGAATTTTTGTAACATTAAAAGTAATGTATTCTAGATGAAAACGGATGTAGTTCTGGATTTGTTGTAATGTTTTGTAAATAATTTAATGAATAAAAACTTGAAAAAAATTACTTCTGGGACAAATGTATTTATAAACTATGTTGGACATCAAAGGCGGGCTTAAACAGTCTTTGGCTCTGAAAAAAGATCGGATGGCTAGAGGATTTTTCGGAATTAATTTTATATTCAAGGCTGGTAATTCATTGTTAATCAATTACATAACTTTCTTTTTGAAGGAATTGTCATGGAGGAAAGGGAACTTAGCATAGATGTTTAACTTTGAAACGATATGTATAGGAGCTGATGGGTTCATTTTCATGTTTAAAAATTTATTAAGAATTCTATAAAAGTGAATTGAGAGGAAACAATTGTTGTGAAAAAGTTTACTAAAAAATCTATTTCGTTGTGGAAACAGACCCAACTGGAAGTGAGGACAAAGTCTCTATGAAGGAGGGTGGAGAGGGCATTTAAATTAAAATTGAAATTACATGAGCTATAGAAATTTTTATGAAGTATCAGAAATCTGTTGATCCTGTCCTCTACTTTAATAACATTCTGAAGGTTAGGAGTTCCCAAGTTCTGAAATTAAAAATAAAAACATTATTGATGAGATGGCTTTTCAGAATATATATGTTAACTGGTCCACTTACGGGATTATGTATGGTCTCCCGAAGATCCACAAGGAGGGCGTCCCACTTAGACCAAGTCAATCTTCAATTAACACCCCTAATTATAACCTTGCCAAGTACCTTGTTCTTCTCCTAGAACCACTCACCCATAGTACCCATAATGTAAAAAACACATCTGATTTTCAAAATGATGTTTTAAAGCAAGATTCTGATCTCTTCATAGTATGTTTTAATGTTGAGTCCTTATTTACCAATGTTCCATTTAGAAAAACTATCGAAATTATTTTAGATAAACTTTTTCCTCTGACTGATTCTACTTTTAAAGGTTTTACTCATTCGTTATTTAAGCAACTTTTAGAATTGGCTGTGCAGGACACGAATTTTAGCTTTAAAGACGCTTGTTTTAAACAAATGGAAGGGATGGCGATGGGCAGCCCACTTCGTTCCACTTCACCAATATGCTTATGAACTTCCTGGAGGAGACCATCTTTGACAGATGCCCCCTCAACATTTACCCCCTATTTTACAGAAGGTACGTGGTTGACACGTTTGCATGGATTATGTTTGATATATATATATATCAAATCAGGTGTCGACTGAAGGAAACAGGCCAATCTACATAGTTCTTTATTTCAACGTTTGGTAATAACATTGATTACATCTTCTGGGAATCTGTCAATTAATTAAAATAATAAAATTCTAAAAACAATCGTAAATTTACTAAAAATTCAAAAATCGTAAAATGACTAAAATCGTGGAAAAAGTTTCCGAACAGGAAGTAGGCTCTTCAACCCTGAACATTCAAATATCAGGAACCATGCAAAAATCTGCAAAGCACAAATCGAAAGAGGCGATTTTTACATCATAGGGCAAACACCAAACCAACAAGAACTACCCATTTTAGAGTCGTTACTCATTAAGCAGCTGGTGCCCCAGTTGAATACCCAAACTTCCTCCATCCAACTGTACCTTAGTTAACATGTCTCCTCTTTTGTTGTCTCCTATCATTCAGTCCTCCTTTCTCTTAACTTAAGGTTGGTCAGCGGTCTCAGCTTTTAAATAATTATTTTTTTGTAATTGTATATTTTAGTAAATTTTAGTCTTTTTACGATTTTTTAATTTTCAGTAAATTTAAGATTGCTTTTATAATTTTATTATTTTAATTAATCGACAGATTCCCAGAAGATGTAATAAATGTTATTACGAAACGTTGGAATAAAGAACTATTTAGATTGGCCTGTTTCCTTCAGTCGACACTTGATTTGATGCATTCCTTGGTCGTCACTTGCCTGCCCCTTGATTGTTTGTATATATATATATATATATATATATATATATATATATATATATATATATATATATATATATATATGCTGGGTGTTTCGAAATTAGAGGCTGGAAAGTTATGAAGTTTTCTGCTATAGCCTATCTCCAAGTACATTATCTTAGGTTTCTACTAAGCTATTTTTCATTTTACGTTTCTTGTATTTTCAGACTGAGTGATGGAGTTAGGTACAGCCATGGCTAACAACTTGGAGGAAATCAGATGGATTGACTGAATCTGGGCTATAACCTTCAGAGAGGCCAGGGATGTGCTGGCGCGTCCTTCATTTCACGTTCCTGGATAGCTAAATACATTAAAAGAGATGAATCCTTTGTCAAAAGAAACTGGAACAAAAATTCATATGACAGTCATCGCAAAAAGAGTGAGAATCTTGGAAGGCCTGAAACCCTTTCTCAGGAGTCAAACGCATCATAGCTGAGGCCCTGGGTAGACCAAGAGAGTCTTTATGTAAATTGGTGCTTGAACTAGAAACAAAAAGGGGAAAGAAGAGAAGTTATAGTGCTGAATATCATATTAAAAAAATCTGGTATTATATATATATATATATATATATATATATATATATATATATATATATATATATATATTATTATTCAAAATTCCACCTCGTCTCCTCCCAGAAAATACACTTACATTGAAGATTTAGGCCTTGACTAGAGAACGAGGGGTTTGAACAAGTAAAAAAAAAAGGTTGAAGAGGGAGGAATTTTTACATAAAAGCTGGACTCTAGTTTTAAAAGCACTG
This sequence comes from Macrobrachium nipponense, assembly GCF_015104395.2. NCBI lineage: Eukaryota > Metazoa > Arthropoda > Malacostraca > Decapoda > Palaemonidae > Macrobrachium > Macrobrachium nipponense. Next base: position 71,576,656 of record NC_061100.1, read on the forward strand.
TATTTACATAAATTTACAGAGGTCCAGGAAACACAAGGGTAGGAGAACTTCTCTCAGTCTACCAGGACACGTGGGGGGAAGCAGCCCGGCCTCGTGTTTAGGAAAATTGCACAACGGAGCAAAATTGCAAGCTTGAAGGATTCCAAGTTCTACCACAGCCAGGCACAACGTTTGTCTGCAATTAGAGGGGCATAGGTATGAGGCAGGGCACACGTGGGGCGAACTCTACTCACTGTTTCTCTCAATCAGAAGGCCACTCAGGGGGAAATGAAATGACTGGGAAATTTACACAGCAGAAACTATTTCGTGGCTTTAATTCACTAGGGGAATGTTACTGGTATCACAGGTTAGTAATTACAGAATTGAGCCCAGATGGCGAAGGGGAATGAAACACTGCACAAGTTGCCTCGGAAAATGAAATGAAATACAGACAAAGATAAAACAATTCCCTGGTTGAAATGGAATTTCCCGTACAGTACCTTTAATGAGGATGCAGGATGTCTTCTTCTCTAAGTCGCAACACTATGGACTGTTAAAAGTATACTTGGGCTTCCCAAAGCATGGAAAGCATGCCCAGGAGGAGGGGGGGAGGTGGCGTCTGGTCAGGGGCAAGAGAGCTGGCCTCTCTGAGGTCTGGTGTTCTTCTGAGACTCTTCTCCTGGATCCAAGGCCTTTTAAAGCTTTCTCCTGGATAGCTCCGCCGCATATGCCTGCAGGGGATATTCCAACAACCAATGGGAGAAGAGGAAAGCTTTTCAAAAGAAAAAGGAGAATGGATTCCTCCAAAGTCGAAGGGGCAACTCGTATAAATACCTTAAACTTGGGTTAAAGATTATTCCTTTCCTTGTTTCTAGCTAAATCTTGAACACCTCCCCATTCTAGGGGACATTTCAACCCTGGACGGGTTGGAATGGACAAGACAAGCTAGAAACAAGGACCAATTGCAATATAGATTGCTGAGCCCTTCCATTCTCCCTTGAGTGGACTTATAATATAAGCAATATTCAAAATCTGCCAATTATAATATTCATGAAGTCATACTCGACAGGCAGAGAATTAAGTAAATTGAAGTTTGACTTGACTAAAGATTAACTTTCTATATTGAAATATACTTAAAATATAATGCCACACTGAGAATAACAATGAATAACAATAAGTGGTTCTATATTTAATTAGACATACAGGTAAGTTACATCCTACATAATACTACTAACACAGTTGTTCAAGGTAACACATCTTATCTAACTACCCTGATGGATCGATATGACACATTCAGGTGTGTTAATGGCCCTACAGTTTTGTGAAGTACTTTGTCTCGTAACAAGACGACATCTGACCCTATTAATTATATCCGCACTAACATTAGTGCACTAACAAGGGGAAAATTAATGAAGTGATTCTTCGTAGGGATTAAATAAGATCACACACAGGCAAGAAAACGAAATGTAAATTTGATCAAAACAACGTCAATCTCACAAAATATAAAGACTAGGGAATAACACTAAATCAGAACAGCTAACCAACTAATGTATAAATGAGCCAGGCTTCGAAATTATCTCTAAGCTATAGCAACATTTGCTGGCTAAAATTTTCCCAAGTTAAATGGATTTCTAAGTGCCTAGAATAGGGCGTGGTGCCAATTGTGGCACTTTTACGACAGTAGTTCGTAAAGAAGTACTAAATCATACAAGGCCAGGGTAGCTGGCAGTTTGGCTCTGCCTAAGCAGGGCATACAATATACAATAAATGCCACGAGGCAGTAAATATGAAGAAAGGAAACCAAGGAAGATAAGATACAGACAATACAAAAGGAAAGAAGAAAGTTACGAAAGGGTCAGAAAGAAGTAGAAGTAGCAGAGTCTGGCACTCTCTTCTGGATGGAGAGGGTCAGAATTCTCTATAAGAGGGTGGTACTGTCCCAAGCACTAGTGCAGAGAGGATATTGGCTCTCGTAAGGTTTTGGAAAACCTCGACGCCCTTTTCCCTTCTTCCTTCGACCTCTCCGAGGTCAGTTTGACGATGCCATGGGGGGCCTTGGAGGATCCAAGCCCTTTGAAGACTCCGAAGGGGCATCTTCTCCAGCTGCTGCGACAACTGGAGCCTTGGCACTCGTCCCTGTGCCTAATGCTGCGTGGCTCAGTACCCCAAGTTCTTCGGCCAAATAGGCTTCGGCAGAGTCATTAC
>NC_061100.1:71588839-71636339 GCF_015104395.2 Macrobrachium nipponense
GTGATATTTTTTATATCCTGTGCTAATACACTCCAAAATTAGCATGGGTAACCGTCCCAAAACCTTGGGCTAACTCCATAAAGTGGCAAAATCTAAGTAGGCCATCAAGTTCTCTTAGACCATTCACTTATAAGAATATGTTGACAATCAGCAGTGTTATGTACTTCCACTTAAGTGTATTTGCACTCAGAACAAGTAAGACATTTATTTTTATAACATTTGTTGAAAATTATATCAATCTGTGTGAGCTTGATTACCTGATATTCCGTACAAAAAAAATTAAAGGAATATTAAATCATTAATGAATTGCATTAATATTTCTACCAGCATATACTGAATTCTCTAAATGCAAATGGATAATTTATGCATGAGTTGCTGAAGTAAGAGAAATATATATATATATAAAAGACACTACTAACATAAAACAGGACTTCAATATTCAAAAGAGTCAAAGTCATTAAGTTCATCTGTGTCTGAACCACATGAATCAGAATCTGTTGTCTTTCTGGAAGAGCTGACTTGGTTTTATGGAGAGGTAGGCATTTTCGAGCATTTAAGATCCAGCCATGCTGTAATGGTGAACAGTCAAGTAAAGGTTGATGAAACAAATAAACACCTGATAGTTTGCTCGAGTAATCTTAAATTGGAGTGAGTCTTGATCTGGAGGGATCCGAAGTGTTGACTTATGTTTCATCATTTTCCACTTTGAAGCACAAGCTTCTCCTAGAGTTTTGCTGACTTTGTCATTATACACAAATTGAATGGTGAACTATGTCATGCTGCTTAAAGTGTTCTGTGAGACTGGAAGGCTTGACCCAAGTGTTTGTAGAAACTGTCTGGCCTGTCTTGATTTCACTATGTTGTCATATACAGCCCTCTTTCCATGACCAAAAAATGCTGCAACTACATCTGATCCTGTGAAGAAGTGCAAAGCAATAATGACAGGAACAATATCCTCAGGACAAATGAAACATAGGCCAACAACACTACGATGTTTGTGTCCTCAGCATCTATCATTACTGGAGCTGTTGAACCTTCCAGTCTCAATTTAGAATAGATGTAAAAGACAATGATGTCAGCTTCTGTATGGAGACATTCAAGGGCTAAAACTCTAACGTCATCAGTATCAGCACTTAAGTTCCAACATTTGCTTTGTACAGAATATAAGAAGAGCACATTTGTTTTCTAATGAGCATGCCATCGAAATTCTTTCATCATGAACTGTTGAAGCCTGATCTTGTTTGGAGGATTTTGAAAGAGACGGCTGAATTCTTGAGGTGAGGGCAATTTAATGTCCCTCTTCATGTAGACATTGCCAACAATTCCAATGCCTGCCCATCTGTCATGCTCACAGTATTTTTTGTTCACAGGAGATCATATGGGTCATTGATAAATATCACTTGAGAAGCATTAGTGTGACATGCACATAAAAAAAAACATCTTCTGAGTATGAAAGTATAAAAGCTTCCATCAGGTTTCAGTCTGTCTTCTGCAGAAGGTGTGGAAAGTCTAATCCAAGTTTTTCAAAGTCGCTTTGATGAATAGTGACAATCCTGATGCAATTTAGTCCAAGTTCAGCCTGGATAGGAATGGGGGTGAGAAGAGGTGGGAAGAGAGTGACGTAAAAATAACCTGAAACTACAGATATTAGTGTCTAATTCATAGTTTTTGAGGTTGCAAGGATGAATAGAGACACTCCTAATGCCCTTAAGTCCAAGTTCATCTCTAATAGGAAGAGGGGTTGAGAAGTGTGGGAAGGGGATGACATGTCAAAATTGCCGAAAACGGCAGATATTAGCGAAAAATCCATAGTTTTTGAGGTCGCTGAAATTAATTGTGACACTTCAGATGGCCTTCAAGTCCAAGTTGAGCCACAGTAGGAAGGCGTAGTGAGAAGGGGTGAAAAATAAAATGCCAAAAATGACAGATATTAGTTCTCCAATCCATTCTTTTTGAGGTTGCTGGGATGAATACAAACACTCCAGATGCCCTTTAAGTGCAAGTTCAGCCCTGATATGAATGGGGTGAGAAGCTGCGAAATATAAAATGTCAAAAATGCTGAGCGGTGTAACTGAAGCAACTATCTTAAGAGGAAAGAGAGACAGATATATATATATATATATATATATATATATATATATATATATTATATATATCTTAAGATAGCATAGTTGCTTGCAGTTACACTGCTCAGCATTTTTGACATTTTTATTATTTCGCAGCTTCTCACCCCATTCATATCAGGGCTGAACTTGCACTTAAAGGGCATCTGGAGTGTTTGTATTCATCCCAGCAACCTCAAAAAGTGGATTGGATTGGATGAACTAAGTATTTGTCATTTTTGGCATTTTTATATATATATATATATATATATATATATATATATATATACATACAAAGAGAGAGAGAGAGAGAGAGAGAGAGAGTTTATTGAGTGTCGTTCAGAGTTTTGCCGGGCAGCACTGGTTTGGTCAGCTAGTCTAATAGGAATTAGGCCTGCATGTCCTACCAGCATGAGGCTTTGACCCTTCTCCTGGTCACAAACCCATAACCAACCTGGGTAGACAACTAGAATACTCATAGTGAATAATACCAACAATTAAGTTATATCTGCAAGTTATCAGTATCTTGGTAACTATCCACTTCCAATGGTTTGAAAAGGAAGTTGTCTTTAAAGTAAAACCATACAAATATGTTGCATACATAAAACAAATTAAAGCAAATAGGTAAATCAGACTTTGAATAATGAATAGAGGTGATCCGTGGAATTGTGGGCCTTTACAAAGAATCCTAGTTCAGCAAAATGCTTATGTAAACAAACTAACTTTCGGGTAGTGGCTTCACCACATCAATACCCTGATAAAATTAGACAAAGACCGGGCATATAGACTTAGCTCTCTGTTAAATATGTTGTTCGACTCTTATCAAATGGAAATTGTTTAAATCAAGATCTATAGATTAGCAAGTCTACCCACACGTAGGTAAAATGGGGAGAGCGGGGTTAATGGGGTTTTAATCCTTTGAGGAGTAAATTCTGTGATGTCAGATGGATCTAGGATTCTGTACCCAATTCTATAGAATGCACTTTATCTTTTGCTAAATAGTTAATAATATTACTAGTTTTTTCACATATGTGGATTTAATTACTAATATTGATAACTTAGGAATTTCCACATATTTTCACATAAAAAATATAAAATTCTTGAAAAAGTAGTATAGAAAAACGCATCCTGCAAAGAAAATTTCTTTCACTATTGTATACAACCAATTTATGAATTTATGGCTCTAAATCACAGATCTTTGATGTATCCTATTAACAATCGTATATGCACCTCTTCACAAAGATACGTTGCTTAAAAATAACAATGTATTTGGAGACATTGCTTAAAAATTGTCATGCAGTGAAGGAGTAAATACTTATTTAAAAGAGAAATATACAGCATTCAACAACACATTAACTTGAACTTGAAATATTTTTTTACAGCCTCTTTACTTTATTCAATTTTTTTTCTAGATTAAATTATTTCCTTGTTTAAAATTCTTATTCTAAAGGTGCGTTTAGATTGGAGAGTTTTTTCTGGGAGTTGCTCTCAGACAGCTGCTCTATGGAATGTAAACAGGCTGTAGAGTACTCTCCGAGATTTTCTCTCTACTCTCGCGAGTGTTTCTCTTCTCTCGCGCGCGCTACAGTCTAAACAGTCTAGACAGCACGCTCGTAGAGCTAGGTTGTAGCTCTCCACTCTATTCAGTGAATATTCAGATCTGTGAAAGTTTCCGTTACTCTCGCGAGAGAACATGAGTGCCAAAAAGTGGAATAAAGACCAAACAATTGCATTAATTCATCAATTCGAGAAATTTCCTGAACTGTGGAATGTGACTTTGCCTGAGTACAGAAACAAAGAGCTGAAAATTAGTAAAATTAAAGAAATAGCTGAGAACTTGGGAATTAGCGAAAAAGAAATTACAAGGAAATGGCACAATCTTCGGAGTCAAATGTGCGCTGAAGCTAGAAAATTGAAAAAGAAAAAAGGGGGGAGTGGAGCTGAAGAAGTGTGCTTTAAAAGCAACTGGGAGTTTTACGATGCTCTGCAGTTCGTGGTCGGTTACAGCGCACCTCAAGACGAGACCAGCGCAAATTTGGTAAGCAAAAGTAGCATTTCTAATGACTGTATATTTTTTAATTCTGCACAATCAAACCAAGCAAAGAGACAAACATTGTAAATTCTGCACAATCAAACCAAGCAAACGGACTAACATTGTAACTTACCACAGTATTATTGTATGTTCATAATGTATGAATAATATTTGTCCTTCTGGTTTTTAATGATAAATTAAAATATATTTATATTGCCAGGGGACTTCGCCATTTGTTGACATAAAATAGTTCTTGAAAGATTCTCGAACACAGTATTATTGTATGTTCATAATGTATGAATAATATTTGTCCTTCTGGTTTTTAATGATAAATTAAAATATATTTATATTGCCAGGGGACTTCGCCATTTGTTGACATAAAATAGTTCTTGAAAGATTCTCGAATTTCTTTAGCCTCTGCAGACGCATTTCTTGCACCTTGATGTTCCAAAGAATGAAGTTCTTAGTGTCAAATCTTCTCTTAACATTTCACCATTTTCATCCTCTAAATTTCCAGGAGCATAAATACAAGCCGATTCCTTTCTGGATAACAGAAAATTATGTAAGGCACATATACATAATACAATTGTCTTGGCTCGCTTCGAGCCCACTTCCATCGGCCGTCTTAAGATGCGAAATCGGGCCGATATTAAGACGAAAGCATTTTCCACAACACGGCGCGCCCTTGACAACCTGTAGTTAAAAATACGATTCGGTGCAGGCTGATTGGAGAAAGGAAAGGGTTTAATCAAATACCTTTTTAATGAAATGCGTCATCTCCAATTGCAACTAACGGTATTTGTCTGTTGCTTTGGGCGTAATCCAGAGGACGTCCGTTTGGCACGTTTAAGATATTGTTTTCTAAAGCTTGTGACAATGAACAATTGGCAAATACTCCTCCATCTGATATACGTCCATTGCACCCGACATCAATGTACAAAAATTTATAATTGGCATCTACTAATGCCATCAGGACAATGCTATTTGTTCCCTTGTAGTTGAAGTAGAGACTTCCGCTGTTTTGAGGCTGTTTCAATACAATATGCTTCCCGTCTATTGCTCCCATGCAATTTGGGAATTGCCATTTTTCTTGAAATTCATCTGCAACTTTGTTCCATTCTTCGTTTGAATTGGGAACCTGTAAAAGACATATAATTAGTTCAATAAATTGTCATAAATTTTGGAGCTGCATGTTTTGAGGAACACTCCTCTCTATATAGCAATAGCTAATCTATATTATGATAATCACAGTGTCTGTCTGTCCGTCACGCTCATAAATAATTAGTGTGAAAAAAAAAAAAAAAAAAAAACACTACCCACAAACACACACACACACTTCAATACCCGTTATTTTTAACGAGCACGTGCACTAGATTATTTGTGTTATTATTATTTGAAAAAAATAAAATTTTATTAAATATTTTTAATTTAAATAAATGCTTAAAATTTACATATTTAATTTAAATATTTGAATTTAACGGGCACGTGCACTAGATTATTTGTGTTATTATTATTTTAAAAAATTATTAAATATATCTAATTTAAATAAATGATTAAAATTTAAATATTCAATTTAAATATTTGAATTTAACGGGTACGTACACTAGTTACTATGTATTTATATGTTATGCTTTCTTATCCTAACCTACCCTCCCTCACTTACTGCTCACTCCAGCGTTTTTTTGTGTTTACACAGTGTTATATAAAAACTCTTTATTTCTTCAGGAACTACCTAGCTCCGAATTGGAGGGATTACAACAAAGGAAACCGGAATCTGGAAACGGGAATCAACCAGAGCAATCTGGAAGTATTAATTTGGAAACAGGAACCCTCAAACAGAAACCTGCTACTAAAAAACGGAAAGCCGAAACTTCTGCACATGAGGAAACAATAGCTAAGGCAATGGCTATAATCAATACGCCAAGTGGTGATTTATCAACAATCGGAGATTATGTTGCCTCAAAATTGAGCCAACTACGCTCGGAGGCTAATAGAAAACGCTTGAAAAGAACCATTGTGAAAGCTATTGTTGAAATGGGAGAATTTGAAGATGCGCAATATTCATCCACTATTTCTTCCTATTCTGGTACTCCTACCCCTCCTCCATTGTTGGAGAGCAATCCTACCCCTCCTCCATTTGTGGAGAGCAATCCTTCCCCTCCTCCATTTGTGGAGAGCAATCCTTCCCCTCCTCCATTTGTGGAGAGCAATCCTACCCCTCCTCCATTTGTGGAGAGCAATCCTACCCCTCCTCCATTTGTGGAGAGCAATCCTACCCCTCCTCCATTTGTGGAGAGCAATCCTACCCCTCCTCCATTGTTGGAGAGCAATCCCACCCCTTCTGCATTTAGGCAGTGCAATGAGGCTCTGCGTGTTTTTTATTATTTCGATGTTTGATTCATGTTTTCAGTATGATTTCTTTTACAATTTTATTTGTAGCCCAGCTGAAATGCATTATATTCATTATTCAATTTAAGAACATTAAATTCTAACTCGAAACGTTTTTTCTTACCTTGAGAAAGTCTTGCAGGGATATATACAGTGCCTCACACACTTCGGGGACAATAATTGAAATGGTAGGCACAGGTATGCGAAAGAGATACATCAATGAGTGATAACTGTCTCCTGAAATAAAAGGTTTGATTTAGAAAAAAAAATCATTTATAGAGTTGGTGAATGCTTCATTTATGGTGGTGTTGGTTCTCCAACGCAACTCCTGTCTAAGCTCTATATAGAGCGATAACATTTCGGTCATCCACACAAAAGTCACGTGTTTATACAGGTTATGTATATAATAGAATGTATAAGTATATGAAACGGGATAAATTCTTACCTGAAACCAAAAATCTAAGAGTGACTGCTAATCTTTCTGACGGGATTATTGCTTTTCTTAATTGAGTATCTCTCTTGCGAATTTTTGGGGACACTATTTCCAACAAATAGTAAAAATCTTCAGGGCTCATACATACGAAGTTCTTAAAGCTCGATGTATCTTCCTCAAACAATTCTCTTAATAATTTTGCATGAGCTCCATCTTCTCCCCTTCTGCTTATCCATTTTCGGACCCACATACTTCTTTTCCTTTTCTCTTTCACTTCGTTCATAATTATTAATGCAGCAGCAACACGGCACTTTTGAGACATGTTCTCTCAACCCTCGCTAGTTGTCGACTGGCACTGGCTCCAGTGTAAATAGATGCGCGAGAAATCTTACCCGGCTCTCGGACACTTTCTCTCGCGACACTCCCTCACAGCTCTCGGAGAGAAAAAACTTGTTGGTAGTGTAAACACGCTGTAGAGAAAGTCGCGCGAGAGTAGCCGTCTCTCGGGAGAGTTCAATCTCCAATCTAAACACACCTTTTAAAGAACGTTCGACAACGAGCGAAGCATATGACTAAATCAAAAGGTAAATTAGTAAAATTTTATATTTCACATCCAAGGTTTTGACAGTTCCTTTTCCAGCTCTTAGTTCTTTTTCACCATGACAGCATTTAGATAGTTTTTTCCATTGTTTTCGGTTATTCATAAAATTTTTAGAGGGCTTCATTAATTTTTATTCACCTTTGCTTATTATATGTACTTGTCCATGAGTTATCTTTTAATGGCGCATAGGACCCAAGATATGGATATTTTGGAAATTTGCGGATAATAAATCCACCAAAGTGTTCTAAACCACCTATCTCTATTGCTTCCTCTAGTTGTTCATCGGCAGTCTCTTGTAAACTTTCAGTGAAGCTACTTTCTTTTTCTTCTGCATCGAAACTGTCTGGCAAACAACCACACTACGGCCGAAAGACTCAATTCACGTTGTAGTGACTCAGCGTCGTTACTATATAAAGAAGTTTGCCTATCAAGGAAAGAATGAAATGTGCCAGTTGATGGGTGCTGCTCAAGTCTGTCTTGATTTAGTTCATATGTTAATATATATGATATATGGAATTTGTCTTTTACTGTTCCTAGTAATTTGGGCAAAGACTGTGAGGAAAGTACCAATCCCTTCCTAGAACCTTCATTTATTTTGCCACTTCTGCCGATCGTTTGTAAATTTCGTCTTGGTTTGACATGTTCAGCACATATGCATTACTGGATATTTTATTGTCATATGGCACTCGAGACAATATGACAAACCAGGAATCTGCAAATGAAAGGAACTGACTTGCGGTTTCCCAGTCTCTATTCTTGAAATAATCCTTTGTCTCCAAAATATCTGAGGAATTTACCAGCTTTTTACATATATGTATATATATATATATATATATATATATATATATATGTGTGTATATATATATATATATATATATATATATATATATATATATATATATATATATATAACACTTGAATGATATTATTGCTTCCGTTTCAAGACCTAGCACCATTATCAAAGCTGTAAAATATATACAAATACATTAAGATATCTTAAAAGACTCAGACTAAAAACGTATGCTAAAAACAAATACAAAATATTCTGTTTAAACTGCCTGGAGAAAGGTATTACCATCCAATTGGAAAGAAATAATGCCGGTGACAAGGAGAAACGTTAAAGTCCAGGGTAAACTTATGCTAAGGAAAGGGGGGTGAAGGCACTTTGGTTGCTTAACTTCAGTACTGCCTGTTTTATGCAAAGAGACTCAAGGATTACCAGCTGTTGAGGAGAACAAGTCCTCAACAGAATTATAATTGATTGTATTCAATATTCATTTTGCAATTTTTAGCATGCTGTCGAATGCCTCTGTGACAATCGATGCGGACTTTAACCTACGAGAGTCATCGACTTATTTCCCCTGACTACATCGGGGGCAAGAAAATAAATACACCGCATTCGATGTCATAGAAGATTCAGTCTGTCCTCATATTTAAAAAGGGAACCTATGGTAAGAGGATTAGTGGAAAATGAGGCGACTTTTTATGGCAGGACAATACTATCGCATTAATAAGTTAATTCTGGTAATTCAGGATTCATTATGAATATACGGAAGACTCGAAAAAAGGGTATTTTTGTGAATGTTGGAGACCTAATTAGATATTGAATGTCCTTTAATATCTAATTCGCTCTACCTCGGAATTAATATATTTTCATATATGCTTAACCGAGGGGGAACTTATATCTCTTGCGGTGTCGGGGTGGTTTAAGGCTTCACTGCCAGTCCTAGGTTCGCGCCTGTCGATCGCCGATTCTATTATCGCTTAATAAATTCCCCCTCGGTTAAGCATATATGAAAATATATTAATTCCGAGGTAGAGCGAATTAGATATTAAAGGACATTTGTAGTTCGATATATGTATATGAATCACGTAATGTGATAGACTTATATAATGACTACGTGCCGGCAAAAGCACTACCACGCCACTGAGAACGAGATGGGTTGATGCAGTCTCCAAAACAAAATACCTGCGCGCGAAAGGTATTTCCAGGTGGGAGGCGGCATGAACTTATATCTCTTGCGGTGTCGGGTGGTTTAAGGCTTCACTGCCAGTCCTAGAATTGAGAGGTGCTGGTTCGCGCCTGTCGATCCCCAATTCTATTATCGCTTAATAAATTCCCCCCCTCGGTTAAGCATATATGAAAATATATTAATTCCGAGGTTGAGTGAATTAGATATTAAAGGACATTTGTAGTTCGATATATGTATATGAATCACGGTAATGTGATAGACTTATATAATATATATGTGTGTGTGTGTGTGTGTGTGTGTGTGTTATATATATATCTATATATATATATATATATATATATATATATATATATATATATATATATATATATGTATACATACATATATAGTATACTACTACATATATATATATATATATATATATATATATATATATATATGTATATATACATATATGTATATATATTATATATATATATATATATATATATATATATATATATATATATATATAATTATTACATTTCAACCAAAGTTGGTATACATACTACTTACCATCTGGGAGCGATCATTGTGGGGGTTAAGACAGCACTGGCATCAAAGGTGGGGGTGTGGGAAAGGGGGAAATGTAAACATTACAGAAAGCGATAGATATTAGTGTCTATTCCATAGTTTACGAGGCCGCTGAGAGGAATAGTGACTCTCCCAAAGCCCTTGAAATCCAAGTTCAGCAATGATAGGGAGTGGGGGGTGAGAAGGGGAGAAGTGGGCGACGTGTAGAAATAACCTAAAACAACAGCAATTGGTATCTAATCTATAGTTTTCGAGGTCACCGAAAAGAATTGTGACCTTCCTGATGCCCTTTAAGACCAAGTTCATCCCCAATAGGAAGGGGACTGAGAAAGGGGTGGGAAGGAGGTGACATGTAGAAATAATTGAAAACAACATATTAGTGTCTAATCCATAGTTTTCAAAGTCGGTGAGATGAATACATAGTGACATTCCTAATGCTTCAAGTTCAAGTTAAGTTGTGATAGGAAGGGGGTTAGGGTGAGAAGTGGGTGGGAAGGGGTGGGGCGACATGTGATAATAACCAAAACCAACAGATATTAGTGTCTAATCCATGGTTTATCAGGTCGCTGAGAAGACTAATGACTCTCCTTATGCCCTTGAATTCCAAGTTCAGCCCAGGTAGGAGAAGGGGTGGGAAGAGGTTGACATGTAAAAATAACCTAATGACAGATACTGGTGTCTAATCCATAGTTTTCAAGGTTGCTGAGAAGAATAGTGACCCTCCCGGTGCCCTTTAAGTTCAAGTTCAGCCCCAATAGGGAGGGGGCTGAGTAGAGGGTGGGGAGAGAGTGACATGTAAAAAATAAGAAAAAAACGACAGATATTAGTGTCTAATCAAAAGTTTTAGGTCGCTGAGATAAATAGTGACACTCCCGATATCCTTCAAGTCTAAGTTAATCCATGATAGGAATTCTCTGTTTAGCACCTGTCTCTAAACAGCAAGTGCTAAAGTTATTAACCCCATTTATTTTAATATACATCTCCTTATGCATCTGACCAGTGCCTTAATACATAAATATTATCTATCTATTGCTTAACACTAAGAGAAACAGGAAAAAGGGAACCTTAAACCTGTTTTTATTTAACAACCAAATAACCAAAAACAAAATATTTACACTATAAAGAAGTCTTTTCTTCAGCAAAGAATACAAATAGGATGCTAATGATGATGACGTTGAATACTAAACACTGTAGTAATAAGGCTGTCCTTGAGACATAAGGATAACACACTGTCAGTAATGTCCCATAGAAGAATGAATAATTCATATACCCTTACCAGGTGAAAAGTTCAGAACAACTCTGAAGGACATGCACAGCAGAAGTGGCACGTGCAGAGCCCCAATATCACAGCCTCAGGTAGTGCAGTATATAGCAGGAAAAGCAGCGGAGAACTCCAGAAGGTAGGAGCGTAACCCATTGAACATGCCGAAGAAGAGGTGATACTCTGTAGCTGAAGGATCATGGCAAAGCACTAAGGCATCCTATAAACAACCTTCCAAGACCGTGATCTAACTCTCCAAAAGATACTGCCAATATAAAGCTGTTCTTCCAGTATGAAATAGCTGAGCAAACTCCCGCATACTCACCTGAAAGGTTCCCACAATGTATGTGGGAACAGGATGACAAGCAAGCTGTTGAATGACCAATACATGAAAAGATAATAAAAAAAAAACTCATGGGCGAGGTACTACTTAAATACAGAAAACCCTGTGGTGGAGGAAAAAGTCCCTAACTCAGTTTCTTGTGACTGAGCAAAACAATAAAAAAAACCTACGATAAAGTCTCAAATAAATTCAAATAACGAAAAATGTATGTGTAATTACTAATATATATATATATATACATATATATATATATATATATATATATATCCTATATATATATATATATTTGTGTGTGTGTGTGTGTGTGTGTGTGTGTGTGTGTGTGTGTGCGTCTGTGTGTGTGTGTGTAAACAAATTCTGCCAGTAAAACAGGATACGTCTCAAGAATAAAAGGCCCATTAAAACACTCTGGTTTGAAGCTACGGACTATATTTCAGTGGACTTATTTCCATTCTTATCAAGCAATGAATGAGAGAAGGAATTACACTGGCGAAAATAAATAGTGGGAGATATGCCCTAGGTGATGCCTTGGGTCACCAGTAAGCCGACATTGGCTCTGTTAATTGTCTATATGCCAGAGTCCCAGGCTCCAATGGAAAGATTGAGCCTATTATCTTGTTGTTTTAGCAGTGAAGATTCTACCATTTGACATTTGTATCGACAGCTGCTCTTGTATAAAATTTGGGATAAGTTCCAATCCATGGTATGGTTCGTGTTATTTATATGATGGAAAATTGCTGAACTATGTTGTCCATATCTAACTGAGCATTTGTGCTGAGTTAATCTTTCTGAGAGATATTTACCTGTGAATCCATAGTACAACTTATCACAATCTCTACAGGGGTTTTCAGTGGCCAAATATTTGTATGATTTCTCATAAATTATCCATGTGAGGAGTTATAATTTTCTTTATGTATTTTTCCTTTTCTTCGTTTTCTGTGGGTTTGTAAAAAATGCTCTTTGCTTTATGTATGGCTTTTTTGTACCTTCTGTGTTATTTTAAAAAATTTTATTTCTGATTATTTCAAGTTCTTTTTTAAGAAAATCTGGGGAACAAATTCTCAGGGCTCTAAGAAATAAGTTAATTGTTATGCCGAGTTTAACTGAAATGTCATGATAGCTGTAAATATGAATGTATGAAAGTGAGAATGTCGATTTCCTGAAGACAGTGAATTTGTAGTTATTAGTTCTGATGATGAAGATACCTAAAAATGGGATTTTGTTATTGTTTTCCCATTCTACTTTAAATTTTATGCTCGGGACCAAGGAATTTCATTTTTGTAAAAAGACATAAAAATCGCCCCATTCGCTGTTCTAGTATGCTAAGATGTCCTCTACATAACGAAGCCAAGTCATATCTGCAGGTTTGTTAGGATTTATAATTACTGTTTCGAAATACTCCATATATATAAGTTTGCTTGTGGTCTAGGGGATGGCTTCCAATGATGTCATCAGATTAGAGCAGCCTTCCCACACTTCGTCTGTTGTGGCATCTTTGAAGCGCCAGTTGAAGTTTTTGTATATGTGAAAAAAATATTCAGAGAATGAATAAGAGATTGACAAGAGGAATATCAAAATAGCTATTGAAGCCAGAGCTTTGGCTGATTATCAGTTCCAATACAGTTTCATTCGTAATTAAGGTGATGTCCGTCATTCTGGATATGTGTGTTTTCAGTCATCTCGTTTCCTTTATCTAAGCATGATATGCGAACGACAGACATATTTTGAATAAAAAAAGATCAAAAATAGCTATCTTATAAACATCTAGATACTTACAAACATACCATTGATAGTTATGATGTCCACTCCTGTAAGGAAAAGAAGTCATAGGTAAAAAAAGCAGTCACAGGTAAAACAAGAAAGGTGCCAGATAAAAAAGGTCACAGGAAAATTGTGGATCTCTTCATCTCAGAAAATGAACTGTCTTGAAAATCTGTCATCCATCTGCGTCTCATTCGAAACCCTCCTCTTGCTTAAATAATCTTTGACGTGAAATGCATTAAGTTCATGAATGGACTTTCAAAAACTGATCCTTCTCTGAGAATGATCCACCAGAAATTGCCGTTTCCTTATATAACCTTTCTCCAGAAAAAAGCCACTTTTTCTGAAATGATCGCTCTCATGAATGTATTCATTTGTGGAAAATATAATTTTCCAGGAGTGATAATTTCGTTTTGCCAAATATTTCTTCAGAAATGATTATTCCAACGAAGAAGTTGCCATCTAGAAATGATCCTTTTTCAAAAGGAAAAAGCCCTGTTAAAGGAATGATTCTCTAATGAGTGACGCCTGTGTGAGGGTATGAGTCAGAATTAGACAGACCCAGTTCGTTAAGGATATTAGGGAAGAGACAAGTAAGTCTCTATTCCACTGTTACATAATGATGATTACGGAAAAAATTTTCTCCTAATTATGCGCCATAATATTCGCTTTATTGTGCCGTCATTACCACTTCAATTCCATATCGTCAGATGAAAAGAGAGAGAGAGAGAGAGAGAGAGAGAGAGAGAGATTTTGTAGTTATAGCGTAGAACGAAGAATATCACATACGAGATTTTAATACAAGAAAAAGAAACAAAAGAAAGATAGACAGATAGATAGATAGAAATCAGAAACGCGGATTGTATTAATGATCGACATAGCTGTAATTTATTACCCCTAGCGAACAATAGACTAGTCACAGACCAGTGACACCAAATTGTTGCAAATGAGAGCTCTCCCTCGAAAGGGGCGACCATGTTCTTTCTTATAAACAAGAACCTATTTATTCTTCAGGGAAGAGAGAGCTGCCATTATCAAATCTCGTGTCTAAAGTCTAAAGTCGTACGTTATAAAAAAGTGAAACATTTTAAAGGAAAATGGACTGAAGGAGGAATAATTTGTTATATGAACACATCTCAAGGAAGGTCTTTTATCTTTTAGGGTGATTAAAATTTTTGAGGTTGGATTGATTGAAATTTATGTAACCAAACCAAACATCGAAGCACTTTTAGCCAATCATTGCTAAAGTCAGGCAAATAAGGGAGTTGGAGTGGTTGGACAGCAGGACAAAGATATAAAAGAAGTACTACAATCTGAAGATGTAACTGAGAGAAAACACCTCAGTTACACTAAAAGGTAATAGAGAGTCTGAGCAGCAAAATTGGAAATGGAAGTAAAACAAAATTTTAAAAAATGGGCGCATTTAAGGGCCAGAGCGACGTTACGAACCAAATGCCTTCAGTGCACCATTTGAGTTACCTTGAAGGGGAGAAGGAAGGAGAAGAAGACAAAAAATGTTAAGGGAAAACAAGGTGGCTGAACAAGATCTACTGTATTGTTCGGGAGACCCTACAGTGCGAGAAAAACATAGTAGTATGGTGCAATCCATTTGCTGGAGAGTAAATCCCCTTGTGAGCCATCTATGTACTGCTACGTGATTAGGACTAATTTTGCAGACGTTTTCTGCATGTGATCGAATTCTGATTCAAGAATTAGTTGTGAGTTGCAGTGCAATATCTTATGGCAAATGGCATATTGACAACACACACAAACACAGACACACGCACACACACACACACACACACACATATATATATATATATATATATATATATATATATATATATATATATATATATATATATATATATATATATATATATAGATGTATGTATGTGTGTTTGTGCCATATACTTTTACACAATGAGCAATTTCAACTAAACTTGATATACATATAACTTATCATCAAGGAAAGAATGCTGAGGGTGTAATACATCACTGGCACCAACGGGGGGTGTGTGAGGAAGAGGAGAGAAAGGGGTGAAAATGAAAATAACTGAAAACGACAGATATCGGTGTCTAATCCATAGTTTTTGGGTTCGCTGAGATTAATAATGACACTCCCGTTGCCCTTCATGTTCAAGTTCAGCACTAATAGGGATGGGGGTATGAAAAGGGGAAGGAAGGGTTGACATAAAGGTAACCAAAAACGACAGATATTAGTATCTAACCCAAAGTTTCTGAGGTTGCTGAGAATAAAAATATCAATCCCGAGGCCCTTCCAGTCCAAGTTCAGCCCCGACAGGCAGGGGGATGGAAATGGGTGGGAAGGGGGGTGACATGTAAAAATAGCATAAAACAACAGATATTAGAGTCTAATCCATAGTTTTCAATATTACTTCAATATTACTGAAATAAATAGTGACACTTCCGATGCCATTTAAGTCCAAGTTCAGACCGATGCGAGGGGGAGTGAGAATTGGTGGGAAGTGGATGATGTAAAAATAACTGAAAACAACAGATATTAGTGTCTAACCCATAGTGTTTGAGGTCGCTGAGATGAATACTGACACTCCCAATGGCTTCAAGTCCAAGTTCAGCCCCAATAGGAATAGGGGTGAGAAGTGGTGAAATATAAATTATTACAAATGCTGGGCACCGTAGCTGAAGCAACTATCTTAACAGGAGAGAGAGAGAGAGAGAGAGAGAGAGAGAGAGAGAGAGAGAGAGAGAGTTTATCAGTTGTCATTCAAGAGGTTTCCCGGACAGTGTCGGGTTGTCAGCTATATATATATATATATATATATATATATATATATATATATATATATATAAGAGAGGAGAGAGAGAGAGAGAGAGAGAGAGAGAGAGAGGAGAGAGAGAGGGAGAAGAGAGAGAGAGAGAGAGAGAGAGAGAGGGAAAAACAGGCACGTCCGGCGCCAGCCATTGGTAGTGGGTGGGAATAAAGACTCAATTAACCATTAGGGACATATCCCAAGGGGAGAGTGTACTTCTTAGGCCTACTTATAAGATCCCTATTCCTGTGAACCTTTCCTGGCGATATGTTCTGTTCCCAGGATGACCTGCCAACAGGGGGGGAGAAGCTGCCCTAACACCCAAGTTTCGCACCCGACGACGCTCTCAGTCCAGCACAGACCTTGACCCAGGACAGACGTCCAAGCCAGCCTGCCTATAAGCCTACAAAGGGGCTAACTGGTGTATCCCGAACTTGGACAAAGCCAACGCCATATTCTCCATAGGTCCACTACATAAGGCATCGAGATATGTCTTGAGTTACAGTCATATTGCCAGTTCTTTTCCTCCAAGTCAAATAAACTCTTCCACATTTTCCAATTCGAACTATTCTCAAATGAACATCCCTTTGATCCTGTTCTGCCTCGTGGCTGCATGCTGCCTTTTGTGATCATCCCAGACAAAGTCTTCATTGAATATCTCATTTAAGCACTAGAGTTCCTTCCCTTGTGTGTGTTTTAGACAAAAGTGACTAACTGTGATATTGTGCAAGAAGTCCTTATTTTATGATTGTGTCTAATCTGGGAACCTTTCCAGATTTGCTGGGTCACGTGTGCGACGTCTCCTCACAAGCACTTCCTTACCAACATACCTATTATCAATTTTGGAAACCAGCATTGAATTATATTTGATTTTGGCCAGCTTTCCCCTATTGTGAAAGATAGGAGGGGTCCAGACGTTATACGGCGCTCTGACCATGTGGCCAAGTTGCCTTGCCTTTATCCCATGCCAGTCCATGTTCTTTTGTAAATAAACGTAATGTAAATTAATCAGCTGAGTAGTTCCTGGCGACCTCCCAGAACCAAATCAATCCCTTTTATAGTTATCTAAGGTAAGTCAGAAGCCCCCTATTTTCCATTTTTTCCCTCTTAAATTTCCTCCCCTTACGATTGGGACCACAAGGGTTGCCCAATACGTAAATATATATATATATATATATATATATATATATATATATATATATATATATATATATATATATATATATATATATTAATAAGATATGAACTTAGTACAGGAACACGCAGAACTTTCAGAAAACTATTTTTCAGCCAGGGGCCGAAGGACGCTGCAAAGAACCTTAAGTAATGCCTACATTGCACCAAATGAGGTGCACTGACGGCACTATCCACCTACGGGGATCATCATCGTAGAACACACCTAAGGAGCTTCTCCCTTACATCAGCGGCCATTGCATCAATCTCGTTATTGAACAAAATAAGGGCTCAGTAATTTTATCTTTCGGGTGATTACTCACCATTTAGAATCTATATTGCTACATAAATTTCGTTGCTGAAGTTTTGCTTCATTATTTTTCGGTGAGAAAACCATCATCAGCAGAGATAGAATGAATAATCAAATAACACTCATGAGAGTTTCGTTTTAGTAATGAGCACCGGTTGCTGGAAGAATATTATATATACCAGAATATTATACACACACATATATATATATATATATATATATATATATATATATATATATATATATATATTCTTTAGAAGCGGAATTTTACCTTTGTAAATTCTGTAACTTTCCTTTGCAATATTAATAAGATTTTACACAAGGGTCATGAACTCTTCCCATTACGTTAACTACTAATTACGCTCAAAACAAGTTTGTCATTGAGGAAACGAAAAATTCTCTAATGCAGCAGTAAGTAAAAAGATAAGATAAACCTATATTGATAAATTTAAGACCTTTGAGAAAAGAAGAGAATCTCCCTAACTTCTTCTTGAAAAGAAGACTCATGTTCGGAAATCAGAAGATGTCATTAAAAATGAAAATAAGGTCAAGAAAATCTTAGGGTAGGTCTATGACACCAGCTAGAAACCCAGATCCCTTCTCTCAAGGGAAATCTCCAGCGGTCAGTATGTTATAATTGCCAGAAAAGCAAACGCTAAATTTTCACACAGCCACAATAATGGACATTCCTACATAACTGAGTAAAAGACCGGAACGTCAGAGTTAAGTCAAGTAACGATGTTAGTAAAATTAATATGAGTAATGAGCCTGATTATAGACCCGTATTTCCCGCATATGATAGTTTAAAGAAGCCTATTGTTGTATTGAATACCAGGCATATTTTCCCACTTAAGTTTCAACCCAGTGGATGACTGTAGGATTACACATATGTTCACGCTAACGGGAAAAAAAAATAATCGGACAAACAGATTTTCCATTTAAAATGCGAAAAGTCACTTCAATAGAAGGTTCGGGTTGTTTGATGAGTACATTAGCATTCGCCCATTTATCAATTGGTTATCCAACTATGGCTAGAAAAAGAATTACTATCGATTCACCTAAAAAAACAATTGGTGATAAAAAGGGCCAAAAGACATATGGAATACCTGTGTGTAGAATAGTTGGAAGTAAACTGACTCAACAGAATTTTTTGGCTAAAAAGCATTCTAAAGCAGGAAAATACATAGGGAAGGTATCAGATATTCAGCATAAATTCTCAACGAATTATTGACGATTTGGAATCAAACCAAGAAACTTACTTCAGATTAGGACGAGATTGAAGACCTAAACCTGGAGATAGCATGCTTACAAAAATGTCACAATTACAAGGAGTACATTACTCCTCAAGCCTACATGAAGTTAGACAGCAAAATAGCGTTAGAAATAAACAACAATCGAGAAGGAAAGATTATGGTAAAACAAGGCACAGAAATGGGTCTAGCTGAAGTACTTTCTACCAGCTAATTGGTATGTTGCTAGTAGACAGCATATGGGACACTAATCTACAAATCTACAATAAAGCATAAGTAAAGCAAGATTAGCTGACACTGAACCCCATGCGATACATAGTCACCAATGTGCCCTGGTCGTGTGCTGGTATTTATATATATATATATATATATATATATATATATATATATATATATATATATATATAGTATATATATCTATATATATATTTATATGTATGTATATATATATATATATGTATGTATATAACTGAATCACGAAAGTTTGAACGTGATAAATCAATAAATAAAGGTATAAGCCACGAAGGAAAAATAAAGAACAGAGTTTCTGCAAGATCTTTCGACTCAACGTCCTTTCACTCAGCAGAGTAAAGGACGTATATATATATATATATATATATATATATATATATATATATATATATATATATATATATATATATATATATATATATATATATATATATATATAGACATATATATATATATATTTATATCTATATATATATATATATATATATATAGATATATATATATATATATATATATATATATATATATATATATATATAAGTATATATCATATATATATATATATATATATATATATATATATATATACATGCACTCACACACACACATACATATTATTATAATAAAGAACCTGAGCGGATCTTGGTCCGTAACAGTTGGATACTGGCAAGGTCGCCAACTATTACGGACCGAGATCCGCTCAGGTTATTTATTATAATGAGCAAAAAGGATTCAACACCAACAATTGAAACTTGGGATACGAATATAGAAAGAAACTCAAACAGAACAGAAGTTTATTTACAAGCTAATTAACAAGGATAAATGCAGAATGGTTTCTCCTCTTTACATAACAAAATTAAATCTGACAATATGTGAAAAGGGGGAAAGAGTGCAGTAATGAAATACTTGCTGGTTAGTTTTGCAGCTGTTGAAATCAGGGCTGGGAGCGAGGGCTTCACAAAAGGGGACAGTAGAAAAGTCAGACTGCTTCTTAACTTCGTACTGGAGGAAGAAATGCCTTAGTCTTGAAACTTGGAGGGGGGGGGGGGTGTTACTCCTCAAAACCACTTGTAGAACGTTTCTTCTCTGAAAGGATTACTCAACGCCGGGATCTCTCTCTCTCTCTCCAACTACGGACGACTTTGTTTCCGTTCCCACTCTCTCGTGCGTCCTCTTCCTCTCTTGTCCTTTGTCTCTTCCTTCTTCTCTTATCTCTGATGATCTCATCTCTCTATACTTCCTCAGAGTCATACACCCGCCCACCTTGGCGATGATTCTCAAAAAATGAGATGATTGATACATTTGCATCAATTGTGAGGGAAGAAATAGCTGAAAACATAAAATCCTGTCATTATTTTTCTGTTTAAGCCAATGAAGCCAAGGATGTGAGCAAAACTGAGCAATTAGCACTAGTAATACGATTTTATGATGAAATCTCACACTGTATTCAGGAATGTTTTATTTCATTCACTCCCATGTCTTCATTGGATGCTGCATATATCACAGACACAAACTTTGGAAAACTTTAGAAAAATTACGCTTAGATAAGAAATCTTCTCTTGTTGGCTTGGGATTTGATGGAGCATCAGTCATGAGTGGAGGAATTAGTGGCGTTCAGAAACATATAAAAGAGAAAGCACCTTTTGCTTATTATGTTATGGTCATAGGCTCAATTTGGTTTTGACAAGTGTTGCAAAGAATTTGCCACAAGCATCTGAATTTTTCAGTCTTCTTGAAGAAGTCTATATCTTTGCTAGTAATGCAGTGGTTCAAGATAAGTTCCTTTCTATACAGCATGAAATGTTTCCTGAAGAACAGATTCGAGAACTTCAACATCTCAGTGATACTCGCTGGTGGTGTCGGGCTACCTCCTGTGAAAATGCTTTATTAGGATCTGGAATGTATTATAAGACTTTTGAAGGAGACTTCTGCAGATGATACTGCATCTCGAGCTGTGTCTGCTAGAGGTTTACTTGCTCAGATGGATGCAGAATTTGTTTGTTTATTGCAGTTTTTCTCTGAAATTCTGGGAAAATAAATAAAGTATCTCAGCAGCTGCAGGACAAACAGGCAGACCTTGGAAAAGCAGCGGATCCCACCGTATTTCTGTTTACCAGGTAAAAAAATAAAAAGTTGTGCAAGTTCATTGTAATTTTTTCGGGTTCTAATAAAGCGTGTCATGACCACAAGTATGACGTGATTCATTTGACAGTAGATTTGATGCTGAAAATAGCCATATTTAGACTTATTTGAGTGAAATAAAAATCAGCCTTTCAAAATTTTTGCCATGAAGTGGGGTGAAGAAAATCAAGAATGGTGTAGGAAAATAACCATGCGGGGAAAGACTGTACGGCCAAATTTTTGAAGTGCCAGTGAAACTTAATACTTGGAATAACAAGTTGAAAAGTTATTGCACATGTGAAATAAGATAAAGATAAGAGCCACACGTAAAAGAGTGAATGATAAACAAGTAAAAGTTTGTGTTTTGGAAGAGTAAAGTTCTAGGTTATTTTTATCAGTGTTTTTATGTGCCAGCAGTGTTAATATGACATCTAAATGTGCAACAACAAACATAAGACATTTGTATGGTGTTTGAAATTGATTATATGAGATAGCATAATTTTTACGAAATAAAAAAAAATGTGTATAATTAGAAGGACTAATTATTTTTATTTGCCTTTTATGAATTTAGATCAGCTTTGTTTTTCTAGGTTTAATTACTAGTTTTTAAGAATCATTTTGTGGCAGAATAGCCTTTGTTTTGGATGAGCATTTGTTTTTTTTATTTTTATTTTTGAAATTTAAGTGTCCGTTGTCTCGTCATTTTAAGCGTTTTAGCGTAAAGTGCTTAATTTACGTTTCTCAGTGTGGTTAGGCGCCTCCTCCCGTTTGTTTATATTACCGCAACTATCGTTTTAACTATTGTTTCTTCTTTTTTATATACACGAGTGTTTATGAACGCGTCTTGGTGATGTCTGGACGTTGGTGCTCGGACAGAGTTCAGTTCATGCTTGAGCACTCCCTTGATATCACACCTTGAGCAGCATACTGATTTGGATTTTGGATGACGATTATTTTGGCTGTTTATTTTGGACGACGATTCTTTGGATTACGCTTTGGATCCTCGCCTTGATCTGTTGTCTGCAGGTTCTCTTGTCACCTGCGACTCGAGTGTCTCCTGCCTCGACTTGCGGCTTTGAGTACATCAATAAGGTACTCGTAGGTGCTCCTGTCACCTGCAACTTGAGCCAGTCCTGCCCTTTCCCCCCTGACGAGGAGGAATTCCCAGGGAATTGTTGCCGTCGCTTTCGTTCTTCAATCAGCTGCTATGGTTTTTGGGAGCTTGCTAGCTCGTGAGATGGCCTGTAGGGAGGCTGACGCCAGGTAAGACAGTGTCTCTGATTTTCGTTTGGGATCGCCTTCCCTTTATGGTATTACTCTGGCGTTCAGGACCTGCCCTGGCCCCTGATAGCTGTTATGGCGAGTGGATCACGGCCCTAGTTTTGTCTCTCCGCTGATACATTCACTGAAGTGAGAAGAACTATACATCATTTTGTATTATTTCAATCTTATATCTATATATATACTATATATATATATATTGTCATATTTGCATCGAGACTATATAACGTCATTCAGTAGGTCTATTATAGACAAGGTTTTTGTGTGCTTAGTTTTGTGTTGATAGGTAGATTTATATGGCTTTCCTGTTTTATTTAACTCTGTCTTCCTTCTTTCTTGAAATTAGTATTAGGGGTAATTTTTTTTAGCCTGGCCAGCTAAATTGTTGGATCCAATCAAGTTTATTATTAATAATGGTTATTTCTCCTGTCTTTGTTAGGACTTAGCTTCTTAGTTTTTAGGGAAATCCAGTGTGTTTCTAAGGACTGGTATTTGTTCCTTTCTGGTTATCAAGTTATGTTATTTGTCATCCGACAAGGTTGATCTAAATTGTGTTATTTAAGTATTAAATATTGTTAAGTTTTCTTGAGGTTTGTTTGTTTCCACAGACCTTCAGCACTGAGTACATTTATTACTGACAACAATTATTATAATAAGAACATTTTATAACAACCCCAAGGGTTGTAACAATTCCCAAGGGTTGTAACAATTTGGCGACCGTGACAGGATTGTTCTCAGGTGTACTCAGTGTTTTGGTCCGTGGAACAGCACTTTGTTAATTTGGCAATATTTTCTTTAGTTATAGAGTATTACCTTTCTCCCCTGCTAATTTTGATACAATGGAGGATTTTGTGTTTTGACCCCCCGCAGAGTTTTTAGGGTCGGTTGATTGTATAAAACATACTGCCAGTGCTGAATAAGGCTTGTCTAGTAAGTTGTGCTCGGTGGTTAGGTATTCCGTTGAGGGCAGCAGATACAAAAAATCAATTGTTGGTAGCTGTAAAAAGTAAGGTAGCTCAGGGTATGGCTGAAGGAAGAGAATTTGGCTAGGGATTTTGATAGTGTTGGTGACAGTGACTCTGAGCGAGAAGGTAGTGTGATTGAAGATGTTAGTGTGAACCCAGGTCTTTCTTTGTTTGAAGATCCTCCTCGTATTGGAACTATTTTTGAAGGGCAGGCTAATTTGCAAATTAATCTAATGTGTCTACTAACCCCTTTTTGTTAGAAAACCCTGTCCCAGTGAGTGTAGCCCCAGAACAGCCTGTAGTGTCCCAGGAGAGGCAGTGAAATATAACTTAATATGTAAACGGATAGAATTGATGAAACTAGAATTTGAGGAGAATGAGAGGGCGAGGCGGCAAATGAATTGGAGATGGCCAATATCAATTTAGAAATTGCTAGGCTGCAGGGCAACTCTAATCATTTTAGTACACCTCGGGGCAACTCGCAGGATAAATTTAATGTAGGTGCGGCCTTGAAATTGGTGCCAGTGTTTGAACGAGTTGAATGTCCCAGAATTTTTCAAGGCATTTGAACGTGTTGCCACCCGGTTGTCTTGGCCCCCAGAAATGTGGACTGTACTAATTCAATGTAGGTTGGTGGGCAAGGCTATAAGAGTGTATAATGCCTTGGAAGAAGGTATAGCCCGTGACTATAACATAAGGTTAGGCTCTAGTCCTCAAGGCATATGATTCTGGTCCCTGAGGCCTATCGCCTTAAGTTCAGAAATTTTACGAAGCAGGCCTCCCTTACTTATGTGGAATTGCTAGGCTTAAGGAGGAACAATTTTGATGATTGGTTAAAAAGCCGCCAGGTGGTCTCTTTCTCCTCTTTGAGGGAACTCATGCTTCTAGAAGAATTCAAGAAGTCATGCAGTAAGGAATTGAAAATTTATCTAGAAGAGGTAAAAGCTGTTAATTTAGGTAAGGCCGCCCAATTGCTGACGAGTTTGTATTGACCCATCGAACTGGGTCTAGTAGTTTTGGGACTAAGGATGTGAATTTTTCAATCTGCTAGGCCAGTTAATTTTCAGAGGAGGTCAGGCTCTTTTGTGAATACTAGTGGGCAGGGTAACCCACCAGATAAAAATCATAAACCCGAAGTAGCCAGGGAAAAGTCTCGAGTGACAGGACACTCGTGTCTTTTTCAAAGATAATAGGTTTGATTCTAGCCCAGGTAATTATGAATAATAGAGGTAGGGGGACTTGTTTCTGGTGTAATAAGCAGGGGCATTATCAGGCACAGTGTAATGCTAGAAGAAGGTACCTCCAAAGGAATAATAATAATCCTGTGTCACTAATATCTACTTGTAAACCTGTTATCAGTAATCCCATCATCGAAAACTGTCCAGTAGCTAGCACTAGTAATGGTAGTAGTAGCAGTAGTCAGTCTTCTAGCAGAAAGGAGTCATGACTACTTTATGATAAATATATTTGGCCTGGAAATAATATCTACTTCTAAAACTATTGGTGTGAAATTTTTGAGGGACACAGGGTCACCTCGGTCTCTGGTTTTGAAAGAAACTTTGAAAGATTTAGTTGAATATACAGGGAATTTTTTTTGTTGTTCTGGGAGGGTTCCCGAACACTGTCGTTTCAGCTCCGTTAGTGGAGGTCAGATTGTCTTTCCCTGGTTATGATAAAGTGACAGAGTTGGCAGTTGTTGAGAGTCTCCCTATTCCTGGAATTGACGGCATTTTGGGTAACGATATGTTAAACACCCAAGGACAGGAGTTGTTCCCCATATTGTCTGTGCACACCTGTCCAGTTGCAGTAACAACCCGTGCAGCAGCAAAAGCTGCAAATTTAATCGATAATGACGATGATTTAATCTTAAGTAATTTTAGAAGTAGACGTGAGAGGCCCGGGTCTTTAGATAGTAGTAGTAAGTAGTGTAGTTAGCAATGTTTTGAGACCTGATTGGGACAGGTTTTCATTTATTGAAGCTCAGAAAAAGGAATTTAATTTTGATTTAGGGTGACACTGCGGATTTGACTAAACCCAGGTTTTGTGTGATTAATGGTTTTACTACCCAGGATTAGTCGTCCTTCAACTGATGACCTGAGCAAGACGTCTCGTATTGAACAAATTGTTGTCCCATCTCAATTCCGGAGGCCTGTCTTGTGTCTTGCACATGATGATTCTTTTTCTGGCCACTTCGGTGTATGTAAAACTTTTCGAAAGTTGGCAGAATGTTTTTTGGTGGCCAGGATTAAAATCGTCTGTGAAACAATTTTATTAATGAATGTGAGGTTTGTCAAGTGATGGGGAAACCCAACCAAATTATTCCTAAAGCTCCCTTAAATCCAATTCCTGCGATAGGTGAGCCTTTTGTAGAATTAGTTATTGATGTGGTTGGGCCTTTGCCTAAAATAAACTAAGTCAGGATTTACCCATCTCTTGACAATTATGGATAGAGCATCTCGATTCCCTGAGGCCTTTCCCAATGAGAAGGATAACATCTAAGGTGTATTTGACAACTAATTGAATTCTTTTCCAGGTATGGTCTCCCTCGTACTATTCAAACTGATTGCGGTACAAATTTTACTTAGATTAAGGTATTTAAGGTAAGTGTGCTGGAACTGGCCATTCAGCACAAAAACCAGTGTACCCTATCATCCGGAGAGTCAGGGGGTGGTGGAAAGGTTCCACCAGACCCTTAAATCTATTTTGAAAAAGTATTGTTATGGAACAAGGGGAGGAATGGGATAAAGGACTTCCCTTTGCTCTCTTTGCTCTAAGAAATCACCCGAATTTCTTCAACTGGTGTAGCTCCTTTCGAACTGGTCTTTGGACACAAAGTACGTGGGCCTTTGGAGATTTTTCATGAGATGCTTGAGACTGTCGTGGAGGGGATGCAAACGTAGGGAGACTTTGTGAGGACTTGAAGAAAAATTATCTAGAGCCTGGGATTTGCCAGAGTAAAATTTGGCTAGTTCTCAGGCTGCAATGAAATTAAATTTCGATAGGAAATCTAAAGCACGGTCGTTTGAGCCCGGAGAGTTAGTTTTAGTTTTGAGTACTGACTCTGAACAATTTCCTTGAACCAAGATATAAGGGGCCCTGGAAGGGTGTTGAAGTTGTCAGAGGTGAATTATGAATAGAGGCTCCTGGAAACCAAACGGAAGTGCAGGATATTCCATATAAATAGGTTAAAACTCTATACCTCAAATAGACATGATCCTCTTGCTATTGTTTATGAGCCTGTGGCTGAGGTTATGGATTTACCTTCAGAGGATTTGGAGGATTTAATTTGTCAGGTGTCTTCTGATGCTCTTTTGATAATATTCAAAATTTAGAAGTTTTGAAGGAAGGGCTGGAGCATCTGGAGATTGCTCAAAGGAGGGATGTAATTAATTTAATTTCTTCTTTTCCAGATTTATTTCAGAATTCTCCAGGTCCTAACTAATTTTCTTGAGCATGATGTAGATGTTGGAAATGCTTCTCCTGTAAAAAACAGTCTCCTTATCGGCTGAATCCTGTTAAGTAGGGATATAGTTTTGATAAGGAGATTAAATATATTGCTGGAACACGATCTCATCCACTTCCATTAGCCCATGGAGCTCCCCGATAGTCCTTGTTAAGAAGTCCGACGGAAAGTTCCGTATGTGTGTAGACTACCGTAAGGTTAACGCACACACTAAGAATGACTCTTTTCCTTTGCCTCGTATAGATGACTGTCTCGATCAGATAGGGGCTGCTAAGTTTATTACGAAATTGGATTTATTGAAAGGGTATTGGCAGGTTCCCCTGTCTGATCGAGCACGAGATTTATTTCTGCTTTGCACTCCTCGTTCGGCTTTGGGATGAAAAACGCTGCATGTACTTTCCAACGTCTATGAACCGGTTATTTGTGGTTTTGGAAGGTACAGAAATCTATATAGATGACCTGGTAGTCTATGCAATGACTGGCGGACACATATGTTACGATTAGTAAAGTGTTTGAAGCTTTAGGGCTGCTGGTCTTGTTGTGAATCTGGCCAAGTGTGAGTTTGGCAAAGCAAAAGTGTGCTATTTGGGTCACGAGGTGGGTTTGGGTCAGGTGGCACCTAAAACAAAGCGAACCTCGAGGCTATCATAAATTTAAAGAGGCCGTGCAATGTCAGAGAGGTTCGGCGAGTGCTGGGCATGATGGCTATTATCGCAGATTCATGCGAAATTTCTCAGACATTGCTCAGCCACTTACCAAATTGTTAGAGAAAGGGCAGAAGTTTTGTGTGGTCTTCTCAGTGCGACGAAGCATTTTTATTAAACTTAAGATGGTATTAGTATCTAATCCAATATTGACTTCTCCTAATTTCCAAGAAACCTTTTATTATTGCTGTGGATGCCATGACATAGGTATTGGGGGTGTCCTCTTTCAAAGGAACGAGGTAGGAGAGCTTTTCATCCTGTTATCATATTATAGTCGAAAGCTACTGGCCACCGAGAGAAAATATTCCACCATTGAAAAGGAGGGCCCTCGCCTTGGTCCGTACTCTTGTGCATTTTAAGCCGTATGTGACTAATTTTTCTTTTCCCATAGAAATCTGGACGGACCACAACTCCCGCTGGTTTTCATCGAGCGCATGAAAGGAGCCAACCAGAGAATTTTAAGTTTGCTCTGCAATTGCAAGAATTCTCGCTTGTGATAAAACACGTTAAGATCAGAGAATCGAATTCCCGATGCCCTTTCAAGATATAGACTTGATCACGATTTGGCTCCTCTCCCCTCGCCCTTCTCGTCTCTTCAGTTGGTTTGCGTTAATCTTAGAGATGTGAGCATGAGTGTGAGTGTGTTTCGCTTGAAGTTTGGTTTATTAGTTATTAGGTTTTCTTAGTGAGGCATTTAATGATTTTGGTCTGTTTTCTTTTGAACCAAAGGAAAACCTGTAGTGACCAAAGTGCGGGCGGTCATTACTGTGGTAGTGTCTGTTATGTGTAAACTCAATGTTATTGGCTGAATTAGAGACAGTCAGTGTCTCGTGGTAATTATTTTGTGCTAATTTGACCTTTTGGGTTTATTTTGATTTATGTTTTCTCTGTTGTTTTAGGCTGGTAAGTTTTCTTTGTGTGACAATTCAGTTATTGATTTTCGTTTGTTGTTAGTGTTATGAGAATTCTTATTTCAGGTTTCACACAGAGACTTTACTTTGGTCTTGAGAGTGATAAGTTAATCCTTTTCTCTTTACAGGTTTTTTATGTTTTGTATTAAAAAAAATTTATTCTATTGGAATAATTTTTTTTTTTTGTTTTTGGGGAGGAAGGTATTAGAAAGGACTAATTATTTTTTTGTTTATTTGCCTTTTATGAATTTAGATCAGCTTTGTTTTTCTAGGTTTATACTAGTTTTTAAGAATCATTTTGTGCAGAATAGCCTTTGTTTTGGATGAGCATTTGTTTATTTTATTTTTGAAATTTAAGTGTCGGTTGTCTCGTCATTTTAAGCGTTTAGCGTAAAGTGCTTAATTTAACGTTTCTCAGTGTGGTTAGGCGCCTCCTCCCCGTTTGTTTATATTACCGAACTATCGTTTTAACTATTGTTTCTTCTTTTTTTTTATATACACGAGTGTTTATGAACGCGTCTTGGTGATGTCTGGACGTTGGTGCTCGGACAGTTCAGTTCGGGCTTGAGCACTCCCTTGATATCACACCTTGATCAGCATACTGATTTGGATTTTGGTGACGATTATTTGGCTGTTTATTTTGGACGGGACGATTCTTTGGATTACGCTTTGGATCCTCGCCTTGATCTGTTGTCTGCAGGTTCTCTGTTGTCACCTGCGACTCGAGTGTCTCCTGCCTCGACTTGCGGCTTGAGTACATCAATAAGGTACTCGTAGGTGCTCCTGTCACCTGACGAGGAGGAATTCCCCAGGGAATTGTTGCCGTCGCTTTCCGTCTTCAATCAGCTGCTATGGTTTTTGGGAGCTTGCTAGCTCGTGAGATGGCCTGTAGGGAGGCTGACTCCAGGTAAGACAGAGTGTGTCTGATTTTCGTTTGGGATCGCTTTCCCTTTATGGTATTACTCTGGCGTTCAGGACCTGCCCTGATAGCTGTTATGGCGAGTGGATCACGGCCTAGTTTTGTCTCTTCTCCGCTGATACATTCCACTGAAGTGTGAAGAACTATACATCATTTTGTATTATTTAATCTTATATCTATATATATACATATATATATATTGTCATATTTGCGTCGAGACTATATAACGTCATTCAGTAGGTCTATTATAGACAAGGTTTTGTGTGCTTAGTTTTGTGTTGATAGGTAGGATTTATAATGGTTTTCCTGTTTTATTTACTCTGTCTTCCTTCTTTCTTGAAATTAGTATTAGGGTAATTTTTAGCCTGGCCAGCTAAATTGTTGGATCCAATCAAGTTTATTATTAATAATGGTTATTTCTCCTGTTTTTGTTAGGACTTAGCTTCTTAGTTTTAGGGAATCCAGTGTGTTTCTAAGGACTGGTATTTGTCCTTTCTGGTTATCAAGTTATGTTATTTGTCATCCGACAAGGTTGATCTAAACTTGTGTTATTTAAGTAGTTAAATATTGTTAAGTTTTCTTGAGTGTTTGTTTCCACAGACCTTCAGCACTGAGTTACATTTATTACTGACAACAATTATTATAATAAGAACTTTTATAACAACCCCAAGGGTTGTAACAATTCCCAGGGTTGTAACAATTTGGCGACCGTGACAGGATTGTTCTCAGGTGTACTCAGTGTTTTGGTCCGTGGAACAGCACTTTGTTAATTTGGCAATATTTTTCTTTAGTTATAGAGTATTACCTTTCTCCCCTGCTAATTTTGATACAATGGAGGATTTTGTGTTTGACCCCGCAGAGTTTTTAGGGTCGGTTGATTGTATAAAACATCTGCCAGTGCTGAATAAGGCTTGTCTAGTAAGTTGTGCTCGGTGGTTAGGTATTCCGTTGAGGCAGCAGATACAAAAAATCATTGTTGGTAGCTGTAAAAAGTAAGGTAGCTCAGGGTATGGCTGAAGGAGAGAATTTGGCTAGGGATTTTGATAGTGTTGGTGACAGTGACTCTGAGCGAGAAGGTAGTGTGATTGAAGATGTTAGTGTGAACCCAGGTCTTTCTTTGTTTGAAGATCCTCCTCGTATTGGAACTATTTTTGAAGGGCAGGCTAATTTGCAAATTAAATCTAATGTGTCTACTAACCCCTTTTTTTTTTTTGTTAGAAAACCCTGTCCCAGTGAGTGTAGCCCCAGAACAGCCTGTAGTGTCCCAGGAGGACAGTGAATATAACTTAATATGTAAACGGATAGAATTGATGAAACTAGAATTTGAGGAGAATGAGAGGGCGAGGCGGCATGAATTGGAGATGGCCAATATCAATTTAGAAATTGCTAGGCTGCAGGGCAACTCTAATCATTTTAGTACACTCGGGGCAACTCGCAGGATAAATTTAATGTAGGTGCGGCCTTGAAATTGGTGCCAGTGTTTGACGAGTTGAATGTCCCAGAATTTTTCAAGGCATTTGAACGTGTTGCCACCCGGTTGTCTTGGCCCCCAGAAATGTGGACTGTACTAATTCAATGTAGGTTGGTGGGCAAGGCTATAAGAGTGTATAATGCCTTGGAAGAAGGTATAGCCCGTGACTATCATAAGGTTAAGGCTCTAGTCCTCAAGGCATATGATCTGGTTCCTGAGGCCTATCGCCTTAAGTTCAGAAATTTTACGAAGCAGGCCTCCCTTACTTATGTGGAATTTGCTAGGCTTAAGAGGAACAATTGATGATTGGTTAAAAAGCCGCCAGGTGGTCTCTTTCTCCTCTTTGAGGGAACTCATGCTTCTAGAAGAATTCAAGAAGTCATGCAGTAAGGAATTGAAAATTTATCTAGAAGAGGTAAAAGCTGTTAATTTAGGTAAGGCCGCCCAAATTGCTGACGAGTTTGTATTGACCCATCGAACTGGGTTTTAGTAGTTTTGGACTAAGGATGTGAATTTTCAATCTGCTAGGCCAGTTAATTTTCAGAGGAGGTCAGGCTCTTTTGTGAATACTAGTGGGCAGGGTAACCCACCAGATAAAAACTCATAAACCCGATAGTAGCCAGGGAAAAGTCTCGAGTGGACAGGACACTCGTGTCTTTTTCAAAGATAAATAGGTTTGATTCTAGCCCAGGTAATATGAATAATAAGGTAGGGGACTTGTTTCTGGTGTATAAGCAGGGACATTATCAGGCACAGTGTAATGCTAGAAGAAGGTACCTCCAAAGGAATAATAATAATTCCTGTGTCACTAATATCTACTTGTAAACCTGTTATCAGTAATCCCATCATCGAAAACTGTCCACAGTAGCTAGCACTAGTAATGGTAGTAGTAGCAGTAGTCAGTCTTCTAGCAGAAAGGTAGTCCATGACTACTTTATGATAAATATATTTTGGCCTGGTAAATTAATATCTACTTCTAAAACTATTGGTGTGAAATTTTTGAGGGACACAGGGTCGCTCGGTCTCTGGTTTTGAAAGAAACTTTGAAAGATTTAGTTGAATATACAGGGAATTTTGTTGTTCTGGGAGAGTTCCCGAACACTGTCCGTTTCAGCTCCGTTAGTGGAGGTCAGATTGTCTTTCCCTGGTTATGATAAAGTGACAGAGTTGCAGTTGTTGAGAGTCTCCCTATTCCTGGAATTGACGGCATTTTGGTAACGATATGTTAAACACCCAAGGACAGAGTTGTTCCCCATATTGTCTGTGCACACCTGTCCAGTTGCAGTAACAACCCGTGCAGCAACAAAAGCTGCAAATTTAATCGATAATGACGATGATTTAATCTTAAGTAATTTTAGAAGTAGACGTAGAGAGGCCCGGGTCTTTAGAATAGTAGTAGTAGTAGTGTAGTTAGCAATGTTTTGAGACCTGATTGGGACAGGTTTTCATTTATTGAAGCTCAGAAAAAGGAATTTAATTTGATTTAGGTGACACTGCGGATTTGACTAAACCCAGGTTTTGTGTGATTAATGGTTTACTATACCGGATTAGTCGTCCTTCAACTGATGACCTGAGCAAGACGTCTCGTATTGAACAAATTGTTGTCCCATCTCATTCCGGAGGCCTGTCTTGTGTCTTGCACATGATGATTCTTTTTCTGGCCCATTCGGTGTATGTAAAACTTTTCGAAAGTTGGCAGAATGTTTTTGGTGGCCAGGATTAAAATCGTCTGTGAAACAATTTATTAATGAATGTGAGGTTTGTCAAGTGATGTGAAACCCAACCAAATTATTCCTAAAGCTCCCTTAAATCCAATTCCTGCGATAGGGTGAGGCCTTTTGTAGAATTAGTTATTGATGTGGTTGGGCCTT
This sequence comes from Macrobrachium nipponense, assembly GCF_015104395.2. Classification (NCBI taxonomy): domain Eukaryota; kingdom Metazoa; phylum Arthropoda; class Malacostraca; order Decapoda; family Palaemonidae; genus Macrobrachium; species Macrobrachium nipponense. The sequence goes on from NC_061100.1 coordinate 71,621,793, forward strand.
TGCCTAAAACTAAGTCAGGATTTACCCATCTCTTGACAATTATGGATAGAGCATCTCGATTCCCTGAGGCCTTCCCAATGAGAAGGATAACATCTAAGGTTGTATTTGACAAACTAATTGATTCTTTTCCAGTATGGTCTCCCTCGTACTATTCAAACTGATTGCGGTACAAATTTTACTAGTAAGGTATTTAAAGGTAAGTGTGCTGAACTGGCCATTCAGCACAAAACCAGTGTACCCTATTCATCCGTAGAGTCAGGGGGTGGTGGAAAGGTTCCACCAGACCCTTAAATCTATTTTTGAAAAGTATTGTTATGAACAAGGGGAGGAATGGGAGGAATGGTAAAGGACTTCCCTTTGCTCTCTTTGCTCTAAGAAATCACCCGAATTCTTCAACTGGTGTAGCTCCTTTCGAACTGGTCTTTGGACACAAAGTATGTGGGCCTTTGGTTTAGATTTTTCATGAGATGCTTGAGACTGGTCCAAGGAGGTGGATTTGCAAACGTAGGAGACTTTGTGGAGGACTTGAGAAAAAAATTATCTAGAGCCTGGAAATTTGCCAGAGAAAATTTGGCTAGTTCTCAGGCTGCAATGAAACTTAAATTTCGATAGGAAATCTAAAGCACGGTCGTTTGAGCCCGGAGAGTTAGTTTTAGTTTTGAGTACTGACTCTGACAATTTCCTTGAACCAAGATATAAGGGGCCCTGGAAGGTGTTGAAGTTGTCAGAGGTGATTATGAAATAGAGGCTCCTGGAACCAAACGGAAGTGCAGGATATTCCATATAAATAGGTTAAAACTCTATACCTCAAATAGACATATCCTCTTGCTATTGTTATGAGCCTGTGGCTGAGGTTATGGATTTACCTTCAGAGGATTTGGAGGATTTAATTTGTCAGGTGTCTTCTGATGCTCTTTTTGATAATATTCAAAATTTAGAAGTTTTGAAGGAAGGCTGGAGCATCTGGAGATTGCTCAAAGGAGGGATGTAATTAATTTAATTTCTTCTTTTCCAGATTTATTTCAGAATTCTCCAGGTCTAACTAATTTTCTTGAGCATGATGTAGATGTTGGAAATGCTTCTCCTGTAAAACAGTCTCCTTATCGCTGAATCCTGTTAAGAGGGATATAGTTGATAAGGAGATTAAATATATGCTGGAACACGATCTCATCCAACCTTCCATTAGCCCATGGAGCTCCCCGATAGTCCTTGTTAAAGAAGTCCGACGGAAAGTTCCGTATGTGTGTAGACTACCGTAAGATTAAACGCACACACTAAGAATGACTCGTTTTCCTTTGCCTCGTATAGATGACTGTCTCGATCAGATAGGGGCTGCTAAGTTTATTACGAAATTGGATTTATTGAAAGGGTATTGGCAGGTTCCCCTGTCTGATCGAGCACGAGAGATTTCTGCATTTGTACACTCCCTTCGTGGGCTTTGGGATGAAAAACGCTGCATGTACTTTCCAACGTCTTATGAACCGGGGTTATTTGTGGTTTGGAAGGGTACAGAAATCTATATAGATGACCTGGTAGTCTATAGCAATGAGTGGCGGACACATATGTTACGATTAAGTAAAGTGTTTGAAGCGTTAAGGGCTGCCGGTCTTGTTGTGAATCTGGCCAAGTGTGAGTTTGGCAAAGCAAAAGTGTGCTATTTGGGTCACGAGGTGGGTTTGGGTCAGTGGCACCTAAACAAGCCAACCTCGAGGCTATCATAAATTTAAAGAGGCCGTGCAATGTCAGAGAGGTTCGGCGAGTGCTGGGCATGATGGCTATTATCGCAGATTCATGCGAAATTTCTCAGACATTGCTCAGCCACTTACCAAATTGTTAGAGAAAGGGCAGAAGTTTGTGTGGTCTTCCTCAGTGCGACGAAGCATTTATTAATCTTAAGATGGTATTAGTATCTAATCCAATATTGACTTCTCCTAATTTCCAGAAACCTTTTATTATTGCTGTGGATGCCAGTGACATAGGTATTGGGGGTGTCCTCTTTCAAAGGAACGAGGTAGGAGAGCTTCATGGGTTACCTGTATCATATTATAGTCGAAAGCTACTGGCCACCGAGAGAAAAATATTCCACCATTGAAAAGGAGGCCCTCGCCTTGGTCCGTACTTCTTGTGCATTTTAAGGAGCCGTATGTGACTAATTTTTTCTTTTCCCATAGAAATCTGGACGGACACAACCCGCTGGTTTTCATCGAGCGCATGAAAGGAGCCAACCAGAGAATTTTAAGTTTTTGCTCTGCAATTGCAAGAATTCTCGCTTGTGATAAAACACGTTAAGGGATCAGAGAATCGAATTCCCGATGCCCTTTCAAGGATATAGACTTGATCACGATTTGGCTCCTCTCCCCTCGCCCTTCTCGTCTCTTCAGTTGGTTTGCGTTAATCTTAGAGATGTGAGCATGAGTATGAGTGTGTTTTCGCTTGAAGTTTGGTTTATTAGTTATTAGGTTTTCTTAGTGAGGCATTTAATGATTTTGTCTGTTTTCTTTTGAACCAAAGGAAAACCTGTAGTGACCAAAGTGCGGGCGGTCTTATCTGTGTAGTGTCTGTTTATGTGTAAACTCAATGTTATTGGCTGAATTAGAGACAGTCAGTGTCTCGTGGTAATTATTTTGTGCTAATTTGACCTTTTGGTTTATTTTGATTTATGTTTTCTCTGTTGTTTAGGCTGGTAAGTTTTCTTTGTGTGACAATTCAGTTATTGATTTTCGTTTGTTGTAGTGTTATGAGAATTCTTATTTCAGGTTTCACACAGAGACTTTACTTTGTCTTGAGAGTGATAAGTTAATCCTTTTTCTCTTTACAGGTTTTTATGTTTTGGTATTAAAAAATTTATTCTATTGGAATAATTTTTTTTTTGTTTTTGGGGAGGAAGGTATTAGAAAGGACTAATTATTTTTATTTTTGCCTTTTATGAAGTTTAGATCAGCTTTGTGTTTTTCTAGGTTTAATTACTAGTTTTTTAAGAATCATTTTGTGGCAGAATAGCCTTTGTTTTGGATGAGCATTTGTTTATTTTATTTTTGAAATTTAAGTGTCGGTTGTCTCGTCATTTAATCGTTTAGCGTAAAGTGCTTAATTTAACGTTTCTCAGTGTGGTTAGGCGCCTCCTCCCCGTTTGTTTATATTACCGAACTATCGTTTTAACTATTGTTTCTTCTTATATACACGAGTGTTTATGAACGCGTTCTTGGTGATGTCTGGACGTTGGTGCTCGGACAGTTCAGTTCGGGCTTGAGCACTCCCTTGATATCACACCTTGAGCAGCATACTTGATTTGGATTTTTGGATGACGATTATTTGGCTGTTTATTTTGGACGACGATTCTTTGGATTACGCTTTGGATCCTCGCCTTGATCTGTTTTGTCTGCAGGTTCTCTTGTCACCTGCGACTCGAGTGTCTCCTGCCTCGACTTGCGGCTTGAGTACATCAATAAGGTACTCGTAGGTGCTCCTGTCACCTGCAACTTGAGCCAGTCCTGGCCTTTCCCTGACGAGGAGGAATTCCCAGGGAATTGTTTGCCGTCGCTTTCGTCTTCAATCAGCTGCTATGGTTTTTGGAGCTTGCTAGCTCGTGAGATGGCCTGTAGGGAGGCTGACTCCAGGTAAGACAGAGTGTGTCTGATTTTCGTTTGGGATCGCTTTCCCTTTATGGTATTACTCTGGCGTTCAGGACCTGCCCTGATAGCTGTTATGGCGAGTGGATCACGGCCCTAGTTTTGTCTCTCCGCTATACATTCACTGAAGTGAGAAGAACTATACATCATTTGTATTATTTAATCTTATATCTATATATATATATATATATATTGTCTATATTTGCATCGAGACTATATAACGTCATTCAGTAGGTCTATTATAGACAAGGTTTTGTGTGCTTAGTTTTGTGTTGATAGGTAGGATTTATAATGGTTTTTCCTGTTTTATTTACTCTGTCTTCCTTCTTTCTTGAATTAGTATTAGGGTAATTTTTATCCTGGCCCAGCTAAATTGTTGGATCCAATCAAGTTTATTATTAATAATGGTTATTTCTCCTGTCTTGTTAGGACTTAGCTTCTTAGTTTTAGGGAATCCAGTGTGTTTCTAAGGACTGGTAATTTTGTCCTTTCTGGTTATCAGTTATGTTATTTGTCATCCGACAAGGTTGATCTAAATTGTGTTATTTAAGTATTAAATATTGTTAAGTTTTTCTTGAGTGTTTTGTTTCCACAGACCTTCAGCACTGAGTTACATTTATTACTGACAACAATTATTATAATAAGAACTTTTATAACAACCCCAAGGGTTGTAACAATTCCCAAGGGGTTTGTAACAATTTGGCGACCGTGACAGGATTGTTCTCAGGTTGTACTCAGTGTTTTTGGTCCGTTGGAACAGCACTTTGTTAATTTGGCAATATTTTTCTTTAGTTATAGAGTATTACCTTTCTCCCCTGCTAATTTTGATACAATGGAGGATTTTTGTGTTTGAACCCCGCAGAGTTTTAGGGTCGGTTGATTGTATAAAACATCTGACCAGTGCTGAATAAGGCTTGTCTAGTAAGTTGTGCTCGGTGGTTAGGTATTCCGTTGAGGGCAGCAGATACAAAAAAATCAATTGTTGGTAGCTGTAAAAAGTAAGGTAGCTCAGGGTATGGCTGAAGGAGAGAATTTGGCTAGGGATTTTTGATAGTGTTGGTGACAGTGACTCTGAGCGAGGAAGGTAGTGTGATTGAAGATGTTAGTGTGAACCCAGGTCTTTCTTTGTTTGAAGATCCTCCTCGTATTGGAACTATTTTTGAAGGGCAGGCTAATTTGCAAATTAAATCTAATGTGTCTACTAACCCCCTTTTTCCCCTTTTTTGTTAGAAAACCCTGTCCCAGTTGAGTGTAGCCCAGAACAGCCTGTAGTGTCCCAGGAGGACAGTGAATATAACTTAATATTTGGTAACGGATAGAATTGATGAAACTAGAATTTGAGGAGAATGAAGAGGGCGAGGCGGCATGAATTGGAGATGGCCAATATCATTTAGAAATTGCTAGCTGCAGGGCAACTCTAATCATTTTAGTACACCTCGGGTTCAACTCGCAGGATAAATTTAATGTAGGTGCGGCCTTGAAATTGGTGCCATGTTTGACGAGTTTGAAATGTCCCAGAATTTTTCAAGGCATTTGAACGTGTTGCCACCCGGTTGTCTTGGCCCCCAGAAATGTGGACTGTACTAATTCAATGTAGGGTTGGTGGCAAGGCTATAAGAGTGTATAATGCCTTGGAAGAAGGTATAGCCCGTGACTATCATAAGGTTAAGGCTCTAGTCCTCAAGGCATATGATCTGGTTCCTGAGGCCTATCGCCTTAAGTTCAGAAATTTTACGAAGCAGGCCTCCCTTACTTATGTGGAATTTGCTAGGCTTAAGGAGGAACAATTTGATGATTGGTTAAAAAGAAGCCGCCAGGTGGTCTCTTTCTCCTCTTTGAGGGAACTCATGCTTCTAGAAGAATTCAAGAAGTCATGCAGTAAGGAATTGAAAATTTATCTAGAAGAGGTAAAAGCTGTTAATTTAGGTAAGGCCGCCCAAATTGCTGACGAGTTTGTATTGACCCATCGAACTGGGTCTAGTAGTTTTGGGACTAAGGATGTGAATTTTCAATCTGCTAGGCCAGTTAATTTTCAGAGGAGGTCAGGCTCTTTTGTGAATACTAGTTTTGGCAGGGTAACCCACCAGATAAAAATCATAAACCCGATAGTAGCCCAGGGAAAAGTCTCGAGTGGACAGGACACTCGTGTCTTTTTCAAGATAATAGTTTGATTCTAGCCCAGGTAATATGAATAATAAGAGGTAGGGGGACTTGTTTCTGGTGTAATAAGCAGGGACATTATCAGGCACAGTGTAATGCTAGAAGAAGGTACCGTCCAAAGGAATAATAATAATCCTGTGTCACTAATCTCTACTTGTAACCTGTTATCAGTAATCCCATCATCGAAAACTGTCCCAGTAGCTAGGGCACTAGTAATGGTAGTAGTAGCAGTAGTCAGTCTTCTAGCAGAAAGGAGTCATGACTACTTTATGATAAATATATTTGGCCTGTAAATTAATATCTACTTCTAAAACTATTGGTGTGAAATTTTGAGGGACACAGGGTCACCTCGGTCTCTGGTTTTGAAAGAAACTTTGAAGATTTAGTTTGAATATACAGGAATTTTGTTGTTCTGGGAGGGTTTCCCGAACACTGTCGTTTCAGCTCCGTTAGTGGAGGTCAGATTGTCTTTCCCTGGTTATGATAAAGTGACAGAGTTGGCAAGTTGTTGATAGTCTCCTATTCCTGGAATTGACGGCATTTTGGGTAACGATATGTTAAACACACCAAGGACAGGGAGTTGTTCCCCATATTGTCTGTGCACACCTGTCCAGTTGCAGTAACAACCCATGCAGCAGCAAAAGCTGCAAATTTAATCGATAATGACGATGATTTAATCTTAAGTAATTTAGAAGTAGACGTAGATGAGGCCCGGGTCTTTTTAGATAGTAGTAGTAGTAGTGTAGTTAGCAATGTTGAGACCTGATTGGGACAGGTTTTTCATTTATGAAGCTCAGAAAAGGAATTTAATTTTGATTTAGGTGACACTGCGGATTTGACTAAACCCAGGTTTTGTGTGATTAATGGTTTACTATACCGGATTAGTCGTCCCTTCAACTGATGACCTGAGCAAGACGTCTCGTATTGAACAAATTGTTGTCCCATCTCTTCAATCCGGAGGCCTGTCTTGTGTCTTGCACATGATTGATTCTTTTTCTGGCCACTTCGGTGTAGTAAAACTTTTCGAAAGTTGGCAGAATGTTTTTGGTGGTGGCCAGGATTAAAATCGTCTGTGAAACAATTTATTAATGAATGTGAGGTTTTGTCAAGTGATGGGGAAACCCAACCAAATTATTCCTAAAGCTCCCTTAAATCCAATTCCTGCGATAGGTGAGCCTTTTGTAGAATTAGTTATTGATGTGGTTGGGCCTTTGCCTAAAACTAAGTCAGGATTTACCCATCTCTTGACAATTATGGATAGAGCATCTCGATTCCCTGAGGTCCTTCCAATGAGAAGGATAACATCTAAGGTTGTATTTGACAAACTAATTGAATTCTTTTCCAGGTATGGTCTCCCCTCGTACTATTCAACTGATTGCGGTACAAATTTTACTAGTAAGGTATTTAAAGGTAAGTGTGCTGAACTGGCCATTCAGCACAAAACCAGTGTACCCTATCATCCGGAGAGTCAGGGGGTGGTGGAAAAGGTTCCACCAGACCCTTAAAATATCTATTTGAAAAAGTATTGTTATGAACAAGGGGAGGAAATGGGATAAAGGACTTCCCTTTGCTCTCCCTTTGCTCTAAGAAATAATCACCCGAATTCTTCAACTGGTGTATTCCTTTCCTTTCGAACTGGTCTTTGGACACAAGTACGTGGGCCTTTGGAGATTTTTCATGAAGATGCTTGGAGACTGGTCGAGGAGGGGATGCAAACGTAGGAGACTTTGTGGAGGACTTGAGAAAAAATTATATCTAGAGCCTGGAAATTTTGCCAGAGAAAATTTGGCTAGTTCTCAGGCTGCAATGAAATTAAATTTCGATAGGAAATCTAAAGCACGGTCGTTTGAGCCCGGAGAGTTAGTTTTAGTTTTGAGTACTGACTCTGACAATTTCCTTGAACCAAGATATAAGGGGGCCCTGGAAGGTGTTGAAGTTGTCAGAGGTGAAATTATGAAATAGAGGCTCCTGGAACCCAAACGGAAGTGCAGGATATTCCATATAAATAGGTTAAAACTCTATACCTCAAATAGACATGATCCTCTTGCTATTGTTTATGAGCCTGTGGCTGAGGTTATGGATTTACCTTCAGAGGATTTGGAGGATTTAATTTGTCAGGTGTCTTCTGATGCTCTTTTTGATAATATTCAAAATTTAGAAGTTTTGAAGGAAGGGCTGGAGCATCTGGAGATTGCTCAAAGGAGGGATGTAATTAATTTAATTTCTTCTTTTCCAGATTTATTTCAGAATTCTCCAGGTCTAACTAATTTTCTTGAGCATGATGTAGATGTTGGAAATGCTTCTCCTGTAAAACAGTCTCCTTATCGGCTGATCCTGTTAAGAGGGATAAGTATTGATAAGGAGATTAAATATATGCTGGAACACGATCTCATCCAACCTTCCATTAGCCCATGGAGCTCCCCGATAGTCCTTGTTAAGAAGTCCGACGGAAAGTTCCGTATGTGTGTAGACTACCGTAAGGTTAACGCACACACTAAGAATGACTCTTTTCCTTTGCCTCGTATAGATGACTGTCTCGATCAGATAGGGGCTGCTAAGTTTATTACGAAATTGGATTTATTGAAAGGGTATTGGCAGGTTCCCCTGTCTGATCGAGCACGAGAGATTTCTGCATTTGTCACTCCCTTCGGGCTTTGGGATGAAAAAAAAACGCTCTGCATGTACTTTCCAACGTCTTATGAACCGGGTTATTTGTGGTTTGGAAGGTACAGAAATCTATATAGATGACCTGGTAAGTCTATAGCAATGACTGGCGGACACATATGTTACGATTAAGTAAAGTGTTTGAAGCTTTAAGGGCTGCTGGTCTTGTTGTGAATCTGGCCAAGTGTGAGTTTGGCAAAGCAAAAGTGTGCTATTTGGGTCACGAGGTGGGTTTGGGTCAGGTGGCACCTAAACAAGCCAACCTCGAGGCTATCATAAATTTAAAGAGGCCGTGCAATGTCAGAGAGGTTCGGCGAGTGCTGGGCATGATGGCTATTATCGCAGATTCATGCGAAAATTTCTCAGACATTGCTCAGCCACTTACCAAATTGTTAGAGAAGGGCAGAAGTTTGTGTGGTCTTCTCAGTGCGACGAAGCATTTATTAAACTTAAGATGGTATTAGCATCTAATCCAATATTGACTTCTCCTAATTTCCAGAAACCTTTTATTATTGCTGTGGATGCCAGTGACATAGGTATTGGGGGTGTCCTCTTTCAAAGGAACGAGGTAGGAGAGGTTCATCCTGTATCATATTATAGTCGAAAGCTACTGGCCACCGAGAGAAAATATTCCACCATTGAAAAGGAGGGCCCTCGCCTTGGTCCGTACTCTTGGTGCATTTTCAAGCCTGTACGTAAATGTTGACTAATTTTTTCTTTTGTTCCCATAGAATCTGGACGGACCACAACCCGCTGGTTTTCATCGAGCGCATGAAAGGAGCCAACCAGAGAATTTTAAGTTTGCTCTGCAATTGCAAGAATTCTCGCTTGTGATAAAACACGTTAAGGGATCAGAGAATCGAATTCCCGATGCCCTTTCAAGGATATAGACTTGATCACGATTTGGCTCCTCTCCCCTCGCCCTTCTCGTCTCTTCAGTTGGTTTTGCGTTAATCTTAGAGATGTGAGCATGAGTTGATGTGTGTTTCGCTTGAAGTTTGGTTTATTAGTTATTAGGTTTTCTTAGTGAGGCATAAATGATTTTGTCTGTTTTCTTTTGAACCAAAGGAAAACCTGTAGTGACCAAAGTGCGGGCGGTACAAAATTACTGTGGTAGTGTCTGTTATGTGTAAACTCAATGTTATTGGCTGAATTAGAGACAGTCAGTGTCTCGTGTAATTATTTTGTGCTAATTGACCTTTTGGTTTATTTTGATTTATGTTTTCTCTGTTGTTTAGGCTGGTAAGTTTTCTTTGTGTGACAATTCAGTTATTGATTTTCGTTTGTTGTAGTGTTATGAGAATTCTTATTTCAGGTTTCACACAGAGACTTTACTTTGTCTTGAGAGTGATAAGTTAATCCTTTCTCTTTACAGGTTTTATGTTTTGTATTAAAAAAAAATTTATTCTATTGGAATAATTTTTTTTTGTTTTTGGGGAGGAAGGTATTAGAAAGGACTAATTATTTTTATTTGCCTTTTATAGAATTTAGATCAGCTTTGTTTTTCTAGGTTTAATTACTATTTTTAAGAATCATTTTGTGGCAGAATAGCCTTTGTTTTGGATGAGCATTTGTTTATTTTATTTTTGAAATTTAAGTGTCGGTTGTCTCGTCCTTTTAAGCGTTTAGCGTAAAGTGCTTAATTTAACGTTTCTCAGTGTGGTTAGGCGCCTCCTCCCCGTTTTTGTTTATATTACCGAACTATCGTTTTAAACTATTGTTTCTTCTTTTTTATATACACGAGTGTTTTTCTGAACGCGTCTTGGTGATGTCTGGACGTTGGTGCTCGACAGTTCAGTTCGGGCTTGAGCACTCCCTTGATATCACACCTTGAGCAGCATACTGATTTGGATTTTGGATGACGATTATTTGGCTGTTTATTTTGGACGACGATTCTTTGGATTACGCTTTGGATCCTCGCCTTGATCTGTTGTCTGCAGGTTCTCTTGTCACCTGCGACTCGAGTGTCTCCTGCCTCGACTTGCGGCTTGAGTACATCAATAAGGTACTCGTAGGTGCTCCTGTCACCTGCAACTTGAGCCAGTCCTGCCTTTCCCTGACGAGGAGGAATTCCCAGGGAATTGTTGCCGTCGCTTTCGTCTTCAATCAGCTGCTATGGTTTTTTGGGAGCTTGCTAGCTCGTGAGATGGACCTGTAGGGAGGCTGACTCCAGTAAAGACAGAGTGTGTCTGATTTTCGTTTGGGATCGCTTTCCCTTTATGGTATTACTCTGGCGTTCAGGACCTGCCCTGATAGCTGTTATGGCGAGTGGATCACGGCCCTAGTTTTGTCTCTCCGCTGATACATTCACTGAAGTGAGAAGAACTATACATCATTTGTATTATTTAATCTTATCTATATATATCATATATATATATTGTCATATTTGCATCGAGACTATATAACGTCATTCAGTAGGTCTATTTATAGACAAGGTTTTGTGTGCTTAGTTTTGTGTTGATAGGTAGGATTTATAATGGTTTTCCTGTTTTATTTACTCTGTCTTCCTTCTTTCTTGAAATTAGTATTAGGGTATTTTTAGCCTGGCCAGCTAAATTGTTGGATCCAATCAAGTTTTATTATTAATAATGGTTATTTCTCCTGTCTTTGTTAGGACTTAGCTTCTTAGTTTTGGGAATCAGTGTGTTTCTAAGGACTGTATTTGTCCTTTCTGGTTATCAAGTTATGTTATTTGTCATCCGACAAGGTTGATCTAAATTGTGTTATTTAAGTATTAAATATTGTTAAGTTTCTTGAGTGTTTGTTTCCACAGACCTTCAGCACTGAGTTACATTTATTACTGACAACAATTATTATAATAAGAACTTTTATAACACCCCAAGGGTTGTAACAATTCCCAAGGGTTGTAACAGTGTAAAGTTTGGGGGAACGCTAAGCGGATGAGAGGTAAGGCGTGCGGTGTTACCCCAACGTTTATTTCTTAATTTATCTTCTAACTATTCAATTATTTGGCAAACTCTAATGGCATTTACTCTCTCCCAGAATCCACCAACACTCGTACTCCATGCCAAGGAAATATGTGCACACCAGTGAGAAACAGCTGGAACCGAAGTATTATAGAGGCAGCTTTAAACACCGTGTTGCCACTAGGTGTAGTTTGAAAGAAGCCTGTGATGTTGAGAAGATGGCCCTGTTCATTATGTTTGTAAGATGATGAAAATGAAGGAAGGGAAATATGAGGTGTCATTTCTTTGCATAAAGTCTTTGTTTCCCAAGGACATTTTCTCGTTCACTGCAGTTGAAGATGTTGAAAATGTGGAGGTTGTGCAGTGTAAGGGTGTCCTGACCACTGTGAAGGGCTGCACACAGAGACAGGCAACCCTAATAAAGGTCTCCCCTCCACTGAACTTCTTCAATACGTGGTAGGGAATGGTGTAAAAAATCTGTACAAAGAATGTATATACTTTATTATCTATTTTTGTACAATAAATGTAAATTTGTATTAGATTTCTTTCATTTCACATTCATTTAAAGCAATCTAAGCCATTTAAAATCCCTCACACCATTAGCATACAATTACAGGTAGGTCAAAAAATCTTAGCATGGTGTTCCCCTATACCCTGATTGGTGTTACCCAACCATGGGGAAACTCCGTAAGAAGTAAATTTTTTTTTTAAATCTAAGAAATGTATTTGCCATTATTTTCAACAATTCATGTGGATACCATAGATGGCCCATTGTTTCAAGTTTATTTTGGACATACACCTTACTCAATCTGGCTGAAACCTGATTTTTGCCAAATATTTTTCCACTAATGGTACGGTAATACCCCTCCTCACCCTATGTATATATATATATATATATATATATATATATATATATATATATATATATATATATATATATATATATATAGTATATATATATATATGTGTTTATATATATATATATATATATATATATATATATATATATATATATATATATACACACACATTGTCACATCACCGTGATTCATGCACTCATTAAGCTACGAGTGTCCTTTGATATCTACTACCTCGGAATTAATATATTTCATTTATGTTAACAGAAAGAGAATTCATTTGTTGATAAGAAATTCGTCGGCTCTTGGGTTCGAACAACGGAACCAAGAATTCTGGACGTACAGTGAAGCTCTTTATCGACAAGGCTATATAATGTGTGTGTGTACAGAGAAAGACGGCCTTCAAAAGGAACATAAACCTGTCGGCATATACCGAACATATTTTTCTTCATTTTCGTCAACGTTCACATCTTCGAACATAAAGCCATACGTTGCATATTGCTTTCTTTCGCAAAAATGAAAAAGTATTGCCCTGATGGTTCTTCTGAAGCATTCATGCAAGAATGATGGCTTTGTTGTGAACCCTTTCCACAAAATTGACCCATTAAAGTCACCGCCACTTGCTCTGACTTTTACTTCGGGAGTTTTCACAAAAGATGCAGCGCCGAAGTTTAACAGGTTTCGTTGGTCAATTGAGAAACTTTCTATTTTGTGATTCTTGCTCAGAAAATGTTTAGGTGGTTCGAATTGAATTAAAATTTCCGGAGGTCTTTCATTATTTTCACTTATTTTCTGAATGACTAGTGAATCATTAAGGTGATAAGTTTCCGGGTTTTTTTTTTATCTATTTATCATTTTTTTTTACGTTGTAGTTCATATTCTCACTCAATAGTATTTCGACCATTTCAAGTTTTCTTTTTAACATGAAAGCCGAGGGAACAAACAAATGAAGAATAAATAAAGAACACGAGACTCAAAACCTGACATAATAGATTGATATGTTTTTATGCAAAAAAAATGGATTAAAAGAATGATCGAAAGCCGGATAAAGAAGTGTTTTTTGTTCATCTCTTTATTACCAAATATTGACTCAAGTCAGCTCACGAAAAATACAACGGACTGCTGTAAAATAGCAGACAGTAATACAAAAAAACTGAGTAGAATGAAAAGACTGGGAATACTAACCCTAATGATTTCCCTTCGTCAAGTTACTGTAAGGCGCAATTACATTTACTCAACAATTAATAACAATGGTCACAAATCAATTATAACCATGGACACACGTGGTAATAACTTGTAATGAGTAAGTATTTAATGTTGCTGAAAAAACATGAAATTCCTTTGTCCTGTCGCACGTGGACGGGTGCAGGTGACGTATAAAAGTACAAGGTGAGATTTGTTCTCTTTCACACACACTAAAGGTATCCCTCTGAAAGAAACAGAGATGAATGGGGAGAGAAAAGCACGAGGTGAATTACGGTTTTTCATCTGAGGGGTTTCGTTAACAAAAGTCAAGAAAAGAAATACTTCAGTAAGAGGAAAAACAAGCCGCAAAAATATTCGAGTTCGTCCTAAGCTTACCGTAGGAGTCTAAAGAAGCAATTCAGTGGGGTTATCCTGAACTGAAACGAGTGGGAACTGAGCATCCACTCTCAATTGCAGCCAAATCAGGTGTCAGAGAGCAAATGTGAGTGTTCCCAACCAAATTGTGAGGCCGGATCGCCTTCACCATAGATATAAAAGCCTAGATGCCGCATCGGCCGGCCGGACATGCGTCATCAAGTCCGCCATCTTGGAGCGGTAATTCAAACCAATGCAGCATGGGCTGCACACAGTATGTGACGTTTTTTTCGCCACTATTCGCTTAATATTGCACGGATTTTCTTGTCTGATGGTTCGTTGCAAAGCTTACATAATTCCCTACAAGGATCTAATAAAATAAATTTGTTCCTTATTGTTTGAAAGTTAACTTGCAATGACTTTGTTTTAGCAGGTAGGGGGAAGGGGGCCTAGTTGTACACAAATGTTAATATTTACCCATAACTATTGCTGTAAACAATAATTTGAAATGCTGTGATAAGACAGATGACTAAAGTAGGCCTACAGCTATGGATCTGTGCAACTTAAGTAAAATCTTTGTCTCTCGAAGTGCTCTGTTTAAAAAAATCCCCCAATATAATTGTTGGCACAGCCTACAAGGGGGGGGGGGGGGGTTCTTCCAATTTTTTGAACGGGATGCTCCTCAGTGAATTCTGACCTCTAGACCTGGCTTTGGAAAATTTAGGGGGTATCAAGAGGCCTCGTCTAGTG
>NC_061100.1:71641339-71643839 GCF_015104395.2 Macrobrachium nipponense
TGTGAAGGACAAGGGTCATATAGAAATTTAATCCTTTAGGAGTTAAAGTTGGTGGATAAAGACTTCGAATTTTATGTACTAATTTAGTTGATGTGAAGATTTGGGTCAAGATCAAAGTCATGGTTATACTTAAGAGGTCAAAAGTCAAATATAAATTTAATCTTCTCCATTATATGAAATCTATAAGATATATTCTTTATACAGATTCTCCACTAAGGTCAAAATCATATCTACAAGGCGAAGGTTACATAGGAACATACTGCAACCGAGACGACTTTCCATATAAAAATACATGAGATAGTTATCTATAAAAGAGTCATAAAAAAAGAGGAAAGGAAAACAAGTCTACTTATGTTGAATACTACCTTTAGAATAATTTCTTTAAGATGCTGTTCGTCTACAAATGCCAATGCTTAAAGGATATGTTATTGTCTTTGTCTATTAGCAGTGTTCTAATATGTGTTGAAGCGTTTGCCCATTAATTCATATAATTTTCATTATACTTCAAAATGCACATGTCGCTGTTATATTTCTTTTTCCTTCCTCTTTTAAAGATTGTTATCCTTTTTGACCTAAGCAGTATTCATGTGCCTAGTAATTATTCATCTGTGTTAAATTACACCATGATGGAGAAAAACGTAGAACTACCAACAGCATACCAGAAGACTGATGAAGAAACCAAGCTCATCACCTTTCGAAGCCCAATTAAATGAGGTGGGTCGCAGAGATCGTTTCCTATCTTTTTTATGTATTCTATTGCTTGGTCCAGATATTGTGGATCTCTGCTACCCACCTCATTTAATTGATTTATGTTATCAAAAAGATCACAAAAAGTTTTATAGTGTTGCTATTAATGAAAAAGAAATGCCGAAAAATGTACTTAGCTTACCTTATTTTCGTGGATTTGAAACCATAAAATCAATATTTAAATCGTTTAATGTTAATGTAGTGTTCTCTTATAACAATACCATTAAAGATATGCTAATTAAGAATAGTCCCTTAACAAATAACAACATCATTTACAAAATTCCTTGTAAGGATTGCCCATCGTTTTACGTTGGTCAGTCACGTAAAATTCATGTGTACGTTATTAAGCAGCATATGTATTCAGTTAGAACAACCCAGACTTCAAATGCACTGTTTATCCATCTGAGTGAAAAATCTCATTGTATTAATTGGGGTGATACCTCAGTAATCGCTAGATCTAATGATTATGTTTCAAGAAATTTACTGGAATCGGCAATTATACAAATCACTAATAAAAACAACCTAAATTTTAGTCTGGGAATGTACCATTTGGACCCATATATTTGTAAGATGTTTATGAAGGACCTTAAAATAAATGAACAACTAATAAATAAGTCCCACATGTATATAGTTATTATTTCTTTCGTCTTTTCATTAATAATAATTTTTGGGGGGGAAATTTGTGTAAAAATTCATGATATTAAATTGTATATGCTCCCGTATTTTTTCAAAATGTACTGTTTTCTGGAAGAATCACTTGTTTCCTGCGGGTATCCTTCAAGGTGTGGCTACCCTCAGGCGGCTCCTTTCTGTAGAGTGAAAATCGCCCTTACTTCTAATCTTGTAGCGTCAGTTTGTATATTAAGCCTTCTTTTGACTATGTTGTTCTCTGTAAAATCAGTTTGCCTCAGTAAAGGGTCCGAACAGACCGAAAGTACTTGGCTATCTCGCTTTTTAATTTTTCCTTCGTGGCAAAAAAAACCTTTATTTATACATAGCATCACGTTTTATATACATCGTGATCAAGTTATTCATACATACATACATACATACATACATATATATATATATATATATATATATATATATAATACATATATATATATATATATATATATATACATATATATATATATATATATAGTATAGTATATATATATATATATATATATATATATATATATATATATATATATATATATATGTTCATATATGTCCATATAGTATCTTGTATTCGCTTCATTTATAGTCTTCTCGATAATGCATGGTGGGTAAGTAAATAAAGCGAATACAATATACTATAGAGGTCCCACTCACAATTAACAAATAGACTTCAACAACAAAATATAAAATTCCATTCGATGAAAACATCCAAAAAGCCACAGAACACCTCATGTCTAATAATCCTCTTATTTTCCATTATCCCAAATCCATCGGGAGTTCGCTCATTAACGTATACTTAAATAAAAGAGAAGATACCGTGTAGTAATTGTAATGAGATTTACGTTGGGGAAACCGGTAGATCCATCTCGCAAAGATTAGCTCAACACAAAAGATCAGTGCAATATGCATCAGAGAACCCGGCGATTTTCCTACATATTAGGGTGGGGCGGAGCTGATTTTCAAAAGTAGCTGTCCGTACAAAAGGAAAATGCTGGAATCTGCTATCATCAATCAAACCAACAATATGAACCGGTCAGGAGGACATTGGAAATCGGATGACATCGAAAAACTAATCCTTAGGCCGCTCCTC